>NW_027675867.1:2335000-2466858 GCF_046562875.1 Panthera onca
GGTCCTGGAGACACGAGGCCTCCTGGGTTCTGCCACAAGTATTCACACCCAGCCTCGCCTTTGGGATTCTGCTGTGTGCCAGGGCAGCGACATGCTGCAGCCACTTGCTAGTGGAGGCCAGCCCGGGGGACAGGTGAAGGGTGCTCCGAAGCCAGACATGCAGGAAGATGGGCCCGGTGACTCCCTCTGTATGGTTGCCATTGGAGTGCGGGCCTCTTTATTCACAGGCAAGAGAGTCCCTGGAAGCTGAGAGCTAGCTGTTCATACTACGTATCTGGGATCCAGGTTATCCCCAGGTGGCCTACTCAGTCGTTGTAGACTTTGGAGTCCCTTGGGTGGAAGTTTCTCATGCTCCCAGAGCAGGAGCCACCCAGGCATGGCGTCATTCTCCCCGTCCTGCCAGGAGAAGGGCCTCGCACCCCTGTTCACCCCAGCAAGGCAGCAGAGTGGGAGCACAGAGGCCACTGCATTCCCTGGAGGCCTCAGGGAGGCTGCGTGATGGAGGCTTTTCATGGGCCAGATGCCCTGAACCGCCCACAACTGCTTCTGGTGCCTCTGCACGGCCCAGACCACCCTGGGCATGGACCCCTGGGCTCCGCCTGTATGAGTGAGGGTCCCAGGTCTTCAGTGGCAGAGCATCCCCGGCTGCAAAGCCCTCCTCCCGCTCTCCCCACAGGATGTCCTGTGCCCCCCGCCAGCTCAGCATGGGCAGAAGTGCTGGAGGCCAGGGAACTTGACGCGGCAACGCTGGCCACAGGCACGGCCGAGTTTGGAAGGTCGTGGGATGGGAATTGTGTCAGTGCTCAGCGGCTTCTTCAGTGTTACGGGCTATTTATTTTTGTGTTTATTTAGTTAGGTTTGGGTTAGAGGCTGGGGGGAGCCTGCACATGCGAGTATGAGCAGGGGACGGGCAGTGAGAGAAGAAGAGAGAATCCCAGGCAGGCTCCACGCTGTCAGCACAGAACCTGATGTGGGGCTTGAACCCACAAACTGAGAGATCATGACCTGAACCGAAATCAAGAGTCGGACGCTTACCCGACTTTGCCATGCAGGCTTCCCATGTTACAGGCAGTTTAACTGAATTAGTGTTTCTGTGGTGAGCAGATTGCAGGGCACCCAGGAAGGATCTAGTCCTTTGGGAGGCACCTGGCCAGATGATGACAAGAATTGCAGGGAGAACTTCTTTTCGGTAAGGGTTTTCTTCATGTACCTTCAGAGTGCTAAGTCCTTTCCCCACCTTCTAACTTATTCCTCCCACCGACCTATTAGCTCCATTTTATAAGTGAAGGCAGAGGTCAGAGAGGTTCAGGAACTGTCCAAGACACACAGCACGAAGAGTGTGGGATCAAGATTTGGACCTAGGGGCGCCTGGGGGACTCAGTCGGTTAAGCAACTGACTTCACCTCAGGTCACGATCTCACGGTTCGTGCGTTCGAGCCCTGTGTCAGGCTATGTGCTGACAGCTCGGAGCCTGGAGCCTGGAGCCTGTTTCGGATTCTGTGTCTCGCTCTCTCTGCCCCTCCCCCCTCTTGTTCTCTGTTTCTCAAAAACACATAAACGTTAAAAACATTTTTTTTTTTTTAAATTTGGACCCAGGTGAGTCTGAATGCCAGACGTGCGTGGACTCTCGTCCGTTACTGACGTGCACCTAGACCCACGTGTCCGTGACAGTTTGCTCCTGTAGGGAATGTGACGGTGAGAGGCTGAAGGGTCTGACTTACCTGGTAGTTTAGAACCAACCATTCATCCAAGAGGCATCGCGAACCTCCAGCTCTCTCCCACCTCGTCCTTACCCTGCCTGCTGACAAGACAGATGCCATTCAAACACTGGCAAGTCTCTGTCATTGCCCCAAGGGGAGGGGTGACCTTAGAACACAGGCCACCCCCATCTGCCTGAGCTGGAAGAGGGCAGAGAAGAAAAACTACAGGGAATCCACACACGAAGACCGCGGCCACCCGTCGGCTGTCCTGTGCTGACGATGTGCTCGTCACAACACATTAATACGATGCTTTCGAATTCTGCTCACTTCAAATGATGAAGCCTTGTACCATAAACCGACATCACTGCTGCCCCATGAACGAATGCAGAGGGATTCCTCGTAAAGTCACCTCGAGCTTGCCCCTGACCTAACCTGCTTTAATTATGCACGAGGTGCTCAGATTCCTTGGCAACAAGCAGGTATTCATTACCTATAATTCCTATTTTATAACCTTTTTGTTTGATCTGTCCCAGAATTCATTCTGAAGAAATCCAACAGAATAAATGATCATTCTCCCCGACCACATGACTGCTTCTTTGAATACTTGATGAGGCTGCACGTGTGTATTATTTATGAAAAATTGATTGCCACGGAGCCTCCACATCCCTTTCATACTCTGCAAATGTGGACTTAACACACTCCCTCTGAAACCCGCAGCCAGCCCCGCGTGCGTGACAACACGTTGAAGGAGCACATGGATTTATTGGTTTGGGCAGCATGTCCCCGGTGAGGAAATTGGGGGATGTGCAGATATGCAAACTCTGCTCTTGTCTGCATCTTGGCACGCTGCTCTGGGGCCCGAAGACTGCATCAGCCTACAGGGAAGCCCCCCACTCCTGGGAGACATGAGGACTCCATGAGCCAGAAGCAGGAGCCCAAAGGCGCTTCTCTTAGAACCTTTGCCAGAAAGAAGCACCTGCCAGTGGGGGACCCGGGACACAGTGTCATGGCAGCTCAGGGGCTGACAGGTGCCCCAGGGACTCTGTGATTGGGGCCCTTGGGTGCAAGCCTTCAGACAAGGACATGGGTCCAAGAGTTCACTTACAAGGAGATGACAGAAGAATCATAAGGTTTGGGCAGGGGCCAACGAAGGGTGTGTTTGTTACCAGACTCGGGGATCCTTGTGAAACACCTCTGAGCTCCCCCAGGGGCGATGGGGCAGGGGTGCACAGCCCCTGATGCCCAGTCATCCCTGGCGGGGGCGTGATCCAGGTCCCCTCCTTGCTTGGCATTTCTGGCCGGCCCTGCTGGTGGCGGGGTGGGGGGGCAGGGGAGTGGGGAGATGGGGTGGCTGGAACGGGACAGCGTGCACTGCGGGGCAGTGGCTGGGTCAGTGGTGGTCCCCACATTTAGGAGACCCTAGTCCCACGTTTCTCGCTGCACACCCGGGGCCCCAGGAGTCACACCAGAGTGAGCCTGCGAAGTCGCCTCTGTGACCTTGGATCCAGATGGTGTGGTGGCATCCCAGTGAGAACAGCCACCTGGGGACGTGGGGATCTGGGGTCATGGTGAACGTTACCACCTGAGCCTACTGTTGTGCCATCCAGAACCTTCTGCAGAGCTTCACTGGTGCTGGCAGTGTGAGAGGCCCCCAGACCTGAGTGGGACTGGGAGATGAGGAGTGGAGGGGAAGTAAAGGAACAGAAATGGGACAACAAGTAGTGGGGGGTGCACTGCATGTGGGGCGGGGGGGAGGCAGTGTGTTTGAGGCTCACTTGGACATGGCGACCCCAGCTCAGCTCCAGCGCAAGGACCGTGCAGTCCAGCCTGTGTCCCTGAGATGGACGAGGGCCTGTTTCAACTTGTCTCCAGCCTAGCTTCTCCCAGTGTGGCCAGCGGCCGGGCAGCTCTCGCCTCGCCTGGGAGCCATGAGAAATCCCACTGTGGTCCAGCCCTGGCCTCTGATTCAAAATCTGCATTTTCATAAGATCCCCAGCTGCTTCCGAAGCCCATGGGCTGAGAGGCACGGATTGGGCTCTGTCTCTCCAGCTGGGAGTCCTGGGCCCTCCCCTGGGTGTTTGGGGTCTGAATGTCGCGTAGCCTACGTGGCTTCCATGTTTTCAGGGGGCCAGACTCTGCATGGCCTCATTTCACTCTGCAAATGATGCTGCTCGGCCACAAGCACCAGGGTCCTCATCACGATACAGGGTAGGAACCCTCAGTTGTGCCGGGGACATATACACCACAGTCCCTGATTCCTGCAGCATCGGGCCTGGAGCCCACACCCCTCGGGCCCCCATCTCCCCGGCCAGCTTGTCCCTAGGCAGTGGAAACGTCCCATCTGGAAGATTGTTGGCAGATTTCCACACCCGAGATAACATTTTGTTTTGTTTTGCATTCCAAATGAAGGAGACAGTGAAAGACAGACAAAGGGGTTAAGTTGTAGGCAAACAGTTTTGTGCTGTATTTTCTTGCTGAATGTTTTTTATGAGGCATCCGATGCCCTTTAAAGGTCAGATATTACTATTGTTCATTTCCTCATCAGTTAGCTAACCAAGCACTGTGCACCACTTCAGGTCAAAAGTGTTAGTTACTGATGAAAGAGAAAGCCTGCTCTTGATTTTGTAAGGGGAAGACATGATCCGATCGCACGCTTGGAGAAACAGTTTTGCAACCAGGGCAAGCATGCTATGCACAGATTTAATTTGGGGGAGATAACGTTATGTCAGATACAGGATCTTGACTCCCATCGCTGGCCACTGTGTGCAGGGGCCACACCTGCTGGTGCCGATCTGGCCAGGACAGTGGCCAGAGCAGACACCACCGTTTATGCATCGTGACAAGGAACGACACCGATTGCTGCAACAGCTCGGGCCAGCCTGCATCCCCTCTGGTGTGACGGGGATGAGGAACCTGCCTGTCCCCAGCAGGGTGAGGGTCGGGGTGGCATACACAGCCTTTCTCAGTAAACGGTCGGTGAGAAAAATGAGAGCACATGAACTCCTGGTACTTGAGAATCCACATCATGGTAGAACTTCTCTTGGGAAAGCTTGGGAAAGAAAAGAAGAGAAAAGAAAAGAAAAGAAAAGAAGAGAAGAGAAGAGAAGAGAAGAGAAGAGAAGAGAAGAGAAGAGAAGAGAAGAGAAAAGAAAAGAAAAGAAAAGAAAAGAAAAGAAAAGAAAAGAAAAGAAAAGAAAAGAAAAGAAAAGAAAAGAAAAGAAAAGAAAAAAGAAAAGAAAAGAAAGGAAAGGAAAGAAAGGAAAGAAGAAAGAAGAGAAGAGAAGAGAAGAGAAGAGAAGAGAAGAGAAGAGAAGAGAAGAGAAGAGAAGAGAAGAGAAGAAAAGAAAAGAAAAGAAAAGAAAAGAAAAGAAAAGAAAAGAAAAGAAAAGAAAAGAAAAGAAAAGAAAAGAAAAGAAAGAAAAGAAAAAAGAAAAGAAAGGAAAAGCTGGATTAAAACTCCTGGATAGGGTTTGCACAGCTCAGGAGAGCGATGAGGACAAACCTGAGGACATTCCACTTTCATTCAGCATCTTGGGGTCAGTTTGGATGTAAGAGACAGACCCAGTTCTGTCGCTCAGGGATCAGGGGCATCCAGCTCCAGAAAACAGAGCAGCGGCCCCAGCAGTTAAAGATGGAGCTGGGCTGAGGGGCTGTGGTCCTGTGTGGTGCCTCCCTCGGATAAGGGTTTATATCTACCCCCTCCACTCCCCCTACCCTGTGCCTCTCCCTCTCTGCTAAAAGAGACTGGCTTTTGTCCAGATATCAAAGAAGGAGAGAAAAATATAATCACTTCTCTAAAGGAGAGGGGAAAGGGGTTCCCACGATTCTAATTGGTTGATTTGGGCCACGTGATCAGGGACCTGGGGGGAGGGGAGGGGTTCTGATGATTCTGGTTGGTTGGTTTGGTTCAGAAGCAGGTGATTCTCATGGAAGGTCTGGCCTGGACTACCTGTGTGGAGGAGGGGGAAATATTTCACCTCATTCAGAAGAAAGCGCCAAGCCTGGGGACCCTCCCTTGGAGTTGCTGACTATGGGGTGGGTGGCTCTGGTCACTGGGTAGATCCCATGTCCAGGCAAGAGTGCCCTTTGAACTTGTCGCCCGTTGTCAAATCAGCCAGGCCCGGGCACTGCTCTGTTTCATTCCCCACCCATTGTCACCCCCTTTGAGGGGTCGCATCACTCAAGAGGACACATGAGCCCTGCTGATGTTCAGTCCCCCGGTTTTTATTGTTGTTAATTCTGTCCTTTGCTGCGATCATGGAATTCTGCTTTGGAAATCATTTTAGGCAATACTGGTCTCATGAGTGTTAGAAGTGACTCTGTATTTTTGCCTGGGGGTGTGTTTCCAAGCTGTGTGAGTTCACTTGTGTTTTATGGGCCTGGCAGGAGGGTCTGGCCCTTCACCTGCGTCACAAATGTATGTGTGTGTACAGTATTGCACACTCACGCAGTATCACAGCCTCTCCAAGTGCCAGAGACATCTGTTTACGCTGTGCCTTGTTCTCCATATACCCCCACACCTGTCTGATTTGGGCCAACGAAGGCCGCTGTGCAAATGAGCTGACATGCCACTCTGCCCGCAGGGCACAGACACGCTTCCCGTGCCCCCCTGGGTATGGGGGCCCCAGGAGATGCTGTACGTCATTACCTATCAACACTGGGTCCGATCAATTTCTCCAGGAATATGACAGGCTCGTTCTTCCCCTCCAGCTGCAGCCAGTGCTGGGGCCTATCCTGGGTTGGAGATCTTCTGCTCCCCTTGGAAACCTGGAGCTTTAATGACTGGTTAACATATCGACTGCCCCCACAAGCCCTAAGGCATCTCCTGTTAAAAGTCAGCCTGCAGCCAGTGTATAATGGCTGCTTCTCCGAGATAATTAGTTACTTTCCTTCGATTAAATTGGGAAATTCACAGAGCGGAACATTTGTCTCAGTTAACATCCACTGAGATGCATCTTCAGACCCATAAACGCTCCCCCGAGGTGGGAGGGCTGGCTTAGGGGACCGCAGACAAGTCGGGTCTGAGGTGGTGTTTTCCCATCATTCTCACCACGGTGACCTAATCTTGGCACCGAGATGGCGTGGGTCCTTGGAAGGCCTCAGGGAGATGTGTGAAGGCTTCCCAGACGCCAATCAACACCCCCCACCCCCACCCACTGCGCTCCCATACTGCCTGCGGCAGCCAAGCCAGGGTCCAGGATGTCTGTATCTGATCACCAGCTGCCTCCTGCCTCCTGAACATGCCAACAACACAGCTCATTATTCAAACAGATGTTTCTGTTTGCTTCGGATTGCTATCCCGAAGGGAATCAGGCTTTCTCATTTGCAAAATGAAGACCGTACTTCAGTTTGTGCAAGATGTTAGGTCCCCCAAATACCCAGATCATTGGTAGAGAGGCTGACGGCTCAGGGCAAGAGGTTGGATGGGAAAATGGTCATTCTGCAGTCAGCGAACATTCTGTATTCTCGTGATGGACCTCTGGCCCTTTATCTCTGTCTCTTGAACATTCAGAATTCCGGAGAGCCTCACTCTGGAAGAGCCCCCCACCCCCTAGCCCCCGACAGGCAGGTTATACTCCTGTGTCTACAACACAGCTCTGGAGGCCCAGCCTGAGGGGCGTAAGACACCGTCCACGGGCTCCTCTCTGCCCTCTTGTTAGATACGTCTTGTGTTTACTCCCACACCCTTAGTGGCTGTCCTTTGTTTATAAATAATTTGTGTTGAATACTTAAAAGTCATAAGAGCACACAAAAATAACACGAAGGGAGTAAAAGTCTCCTGAGTCCCTGTTGGCCTGGTCTAACCTGTGGCAAATGGTGACTCGACGTTTTTATTCAAATCCTTCGACTTACTATTTCTTTCCACTTCTCTCCACCATTTCTTTGAGGGATGGGCTGGACCGCGTATTCATTTAGGAGTCTCTCCAAGTCAAGACCCTTTACAAAAATTGTTGCACACTTGTTGCTCTGTGGCTATATAATATCTTAGCAACCTTTGCCCCAGTGATGAACATCCACTTAGTTTCTAGTTCTTTTTGTTTTTGGGGGGTGGGGGGTTTTACTGGCCAGGCAGCAGTGCTACAATGTGCTTGATGTATGCACCTATCCTCATGCACCAGCTCAGTCTTTAACTCCTAGAGAACTCTGGCTTCTAGGCACTGATAAGGAATGCAAGTGGTTGTTTGCAGAGCCTATCTCTTGGGAAAGCAAATGATGTTTTCAGCTCCACTGCCACCTTGTCCTGGAAGAGAGTTTGTTCCCATTGCACAGAAGACACCTGAGGCCTGGGGTCATCTTCTCAGATGTGCGAGGCTCTCAGCTCCCATCCCATTTACTCTTGGCTCCCCAGCCCATATCAGCCATACCTCTCGCGGTTTGCTGAGGTCCCCAGGAATGAGTGACTGATTCTCTATGTTGGAGAACAGTCCGTAGAAGTGTGTCTAGGTCCCTACTGGATGCCCAGCCTCTGTTTACCTCGGCAAGTAGACCTCTCCCCATTCCTATTTAGCCTCACTACATCAAGCAGATAGCCTTCCAGGGCCAGGAGGAGGCAGGGTTCCTGGGTCCAGACCTTGATATAGCCGACAGGCAGAAGGGGTCATAATTTCATGGTGTGGCCTCCAGTGGAAATATTAGGAGTTCTGGTGGGGATTGGAGAAAGCCGGTTTCAACCGGTTACATTATGCACACCGTCTGTCTCCATTCTTCTAAAGAATTTTAGGTAGAGGATTCTGATTTCAGAGCACAGGCAGGAGGGCCAAGTCCTTTGGGGTTTGGGGGGAAAGTGACATTTAGATACGACCAGGACAGGTCTTAAGTCCTGGCAGAATTGAATCCCTAGATAGAGCCTGCACATCAGAAGTCAGGAAGGTAAGAACGAGATTTTGTACTGGGATGGGGGTCCAGACTCTGGACAGCCTGGTAGGCAGGGGGTCAGGTTCTGAGCAAAGGTTGCAGCAAAGGTTGTTGGAATATGTTGAAGAAAACCTGGACATTCCCAGGAGTTCTGGCTGCTCCCGTCTTTGCCTCCTTCGGGACACGCTTTCCCTGTGATCCCACACCTGCTGGAATCAGAGAGAGACGCTCAAAGGGGTCAGGGCGAGTACTTCCCGGGTGTTGAGAAGCACACGCATTCACAGAAGGGCCACGGACAGCTTCAAGTTCGGGCAGGAAATGCGGCGCGTGACAAAGTTTGGGCAGGAATGTTGTTTTCTACTTTAAGATGCCTGAAAGGCGTTTTAACACTAACCTCCCATGGAGCTTTCCTGTGGATGATATATAACTCCATTTACCGCTGTAATCTGGGTAGCAAAATGAATACTCCATCGTTGTACTATGAATAGTAAATTAACCCAGATAAAAGTGTTCTCCAGCCAATCAAAACCATTAAGTAACTAGGAGACTAAGATTAGTGAGCACATTCCGAAGGCAATTATAATGAATAACTAAAGAATACATTCACTTCAAGAGGGCGGACGGCTTCAGAAGCTTTCTGGTCTCTCCAAAGAAAATGAGGGTAGGTGGGAAGAAAGCTGAAGAAATTTCATAAAAAGGACATATTTATTGATCTATGTGGGGCCATTTAGAATCGGTAATGGGTTCTTAGGGCGATTTGGGCGTCTTAGCCATCAGCAGGATCATTAAAGGAAACAAAGAACCGAGAAGTTTTCCCTGCTCACCACCTTTTACAGCCAGGTCAGACCCAGAGGCTGTGCCTGAATCTCAGTGTGGCAACAGTTCTCAGTCTCTTGTGAAGAAATACCATTTTCGTGTTTTAAATGTAAGTGTAATGCATGCTAATTGCAGACAGTATGGAACCCTCACCAAAAAACGCGAAACGATACCAAAACCGATCCATAATCCTTTCACCCAGAGACAGCCATTATTAACATTTTGGGGTAACTAGGTTTTTAAGTGTTTCTGGGTATGTACATTATATGTTTGGATAGTCCTAAATTATTCTGTTCACTTAAGAATGATGACTTTAATATTTTGGTAAAAACGATACAACTTATTATATAAAATTCAAGCCATACAGAAAAATGCAAAGAAATGTTTTAAAAACTTTCACCTGGGGGCACCGGGGTGGCTCGGTGGGTTGATTATTCAACTCTGGGTTTCGTCTCGGGTCATGATCTCGCGGCTTCACGAGTTCGAGCCCTGCCGATGGGCTCTGTGCTGCCAGCCCGGATCCTGCTTGGGATTCTGTCTCTCCATCTCTCTGCCTCCTCCCTGATCCTGGCTCCACCTCTCAAAATAAATAAACTTAAAAAAAACAAACTTGCCCCTGAACTCTCACCCAGGGAAGTTAACCATCCTGCATCTTCCTTCAGCTTATGGGCTAATTATGTGCTCTCTCAGAGAGAGATCAATTACCTTCTGTAAAAAATGGATGATTGTAGGCTATTTTCATGCAAAAATGGTAACTTTTTTTTTTTTTTTTTTTTTTTTTTTTGTAATTTCAGGTAAGGAAATAAACAAACCAGAAGGACAAAACACAAGGCTGAAGGACTGTGGCACTACTGGAAACTGTTTCCAGGGGCCACACTGGTTCTTTTAAGAGATTCTGCCCATTCTCTCTCCTGACTTTCTCTTCTTTGTGCTGAGACATGTCAGCTCATCGCGTCTTCCAAGGCAGCAACAGGGCTCCGTGTAAGGCCCTCGGCAAACAAAACTCACTGATGGGTCAGCCGGATTTCTTTTGCTGTTCTGACACAATTTAGTACAATTCAGGACACCAGTTCAAGAATATCAAGTGAGCAGCAGACAATTTTTAGTGAAAGTATGACCCAGACAATATCTGGCACATATTTATACCAAAAGATATTCATTGTTGTTTGTTTTTTCTGTGTTTTATCTGAGATTCAAGTTTTGCCTGGATGTCTTGTCTTTGCTTGTGGGTTTTGGTGGATGATTTCCACCCCACCTCATGGGGACCCCCGTCTTAGGAAATCTGTGAGCTTTCTCTGTCTTCCCTGCCTCTGTCCAGATTTCAAAGTATTTGGCAGCTAAGTGTCATGTTTTTGTTTTGGTCCGTTTCCTTTTTCATTGATAATGTAGTTGTTTTTCTCTTACTATTATTATTTTTTTAATTTTCTTTTTGTTTCCAGTAGGTTTGGAGGAAATTGTGGGGTAAGAATGTATTTTTTTATGCCATTGATGAGCAGTCTCTACAGTCTGCTTTTTAATTTAACATTGTATTATATATATTTCCCCATCATAAAATATTCCTATTTAAATTTGTTTAATGTTTATTTATTTTTGAGAGAGAGACGGAGAGAGAGCATGAGCAGGGGAGGGGCAGAGAGAGAGGGAGACACAGAATCCAAAGCAGGCTCCAGGCTCTGAGCTGTCAGCACAGAGCCCGATGCAGGGCTCAAACTGACAAACTGTGAGATCATGACCTGAGCTGAAGTCAGACGCTCAACTGACTGAGCCACCCAGGTGCCCCAACATTTCCTCATTATGAAATATTTTTAAAACACATTCACTCGTATGAATTTCCCAAACCTGTCTTAGGTGAAGTTCAGTTACATTTAATGCTCAGAAAACCTGTGTACAGATATTGGAGCTAGAAGCAGACCTGTGTGGGAGAAAGAGTCGATTCTCCTGCTTGTTCCTAATGGGGCTGGGAGAACAGGAGAACCGTCCACGGTGGGTCGGCTCTGACTGTCCTTAGCAGCCACTACAAATGATGGTTCCTCCCACAGCCCTGGTCCCAGATTTCCAGTGGCCTTCCTTAGCTTTACCTTACACAAGTCGAGTGAAGGATTTCTTTTTCTCCCCTAAATCATCTGGGGACCTCTTCTTATTAACTGTTGGTTTCTAATGAGCAAGGCAATCCTACCAACTGGGTTTGATGTGATTAAGAAAAGTGCTTTTTCAAGCTATTATTTTTTGTGGTGGGGATGATTCTCGGGTAATTAGGCCACACTGTGGAGACATGACTTGATACATTGGCTTATTTGGGTTTTGACAATATGATTAAAAGTCCTAGGCTTTCGCCAAACAAGCTGCTGAGGAATGTTTGCCTTCCACTTGGTATCTGCTGGGATCTGAAGTTGTGTGCGCGGGACAAGGGTAAATGCACAGCTAGGGGAGGAAGGGGCTGCCGTGTCCTGTCCCCGTAATCCACCTGCGGGGAGCTCGCGCTGGCTCGCGGAGATGGTAAGGGCACCGTTGGGACCGCATCCCGCAACCCAAGTGCAGAATCAAGTCATAGTAGGAAGGTTCCGTGGGCACCTGGAGGCACGAGGCTCTCTGTTCAGCGCTGTGGGGGCGTAAGGCACCGCCCTCATCCTCACGGAATCCAAGTTTGACTGAAGGGCTGAGATCTGTAAGCACGCAGCAGTACCAGGTAATAAAAGATAGGGTACATTTAGGTGCTCACGGGTTCGGGTGGAACCCCAGAGACCATGTGTTACATTTGCCCATCCAGCTTGTGCTTTGGGGGCTGACCCTCCGGTACTTGTGGTTCCCAAGGGACCGTGATGCAGAAGACCTGGCTTCCGGGAGCCCAGGGGTCCTGTCTGCTCAGCGGTACTGCAAGTGGGATCGTGTGCCCAAGCAGGGCCAGTCAAACTTGTTACCAGAGTTCCCTTATCATCTATGGAAACTGCTTGAACCAAGAGCTCTTTCTGCCCCACTGCTGAAGCGCGCACAGGGCTGGCTCTAGCTCGAGGGAGGGGGGTAGCCAGGACACAAAGTGTAAGGGGGGACGTAGCTCTCAGGCATGACCCTGAGAATGATTGTCTCCTTGAATCTGTGCAAATTTGCCTGCCCTGGACCTGGTGCCTCAGGGACATCGTCCCTCACAGCCATCTTTCCTTTCCACGGAGAGAGAGCCTATCTGGAGAAGGAGAGGGAAACGGCGCAAAGACACAGAGAGAGCTAGAAACCCAGTGATATCATGAGAGCTCCTGGATCCAGCCATGCCTGCAGCTTGTGTTTCTGGTCATAGAGCTAATGCATTGAACTGGCTTTCTGTCCCTAAAACTGACTTGGCACCTTCAAGTGGAGGGCAGCAAGTGACAGGGTACAAAGCGAGGCCTTGGCTGAAATGAGGGGACAAGGGGGGGGTGATGTGAATCACCTTCCCCTGCTGAGGAGTGTGTGAACTTAGTCTGTACATGAGGACGTCACAAGCTGGCAGGGGAGTTTGTAGATGCTGTGTGGTGTTTGTTAAGAGCCCACAGCCGAGGAGGCTCATTCTACCTGCCAGAAGAGCAGAACAGGACAGAAAAGAACTTTATTGATTGCGTATTTTTCACGACTGAGAGCCCTGGACCCAGCTGTGCCTGAAGACAGGCCATCCCTCAACTTCCGAGCTATGACAACGAATAGACTGCTCTTTTCTGTGAGCCAGGCCAGGAGACATGGGTAATGCCCACAGAAACTAAGACAGGCTTGGTCCCCCCTCACCACCACACACACTGAACTATAAGCAACTTGGGGGCCAGTGTGGTGTTCCGGGCCAGGGTAGGGACGGAGACACTGTAGGCACACAGTCAGCCATGACACCCGGACGGATGGATGAATGGGTGGGGGGAGAGGTCCAGGGCCCCCTCTATGGACATGTAGCCCCTGCCTCCTTGGAGCACCTAAGCAGGGAAGCAAAGTGGAAGGAGGCTTATGGACCATTTGGGGCCACCGGGCCTGGGTGCTGGGAATCCCACAGCTGAACAAAACACACACACTTCTAACTTTCCAGGCCTCCTCCAATCACTGTGCCCTGAAAGGATCTGGAGCCAGGGCTGAGAGGGTGTGGCAGACCTACCTCCCCAAAGGTGACCTGTGATGAGTCACACCCTGGTACAAATCCCCTCCCCTCCAGAGCAGGCAGACCAGGGACTTGCTTCTGACCAGCAGAATAGGGAAAAGGGGATGAGACGTCACTGTCATGAGCACATCATATCATATGACAATGGTGAAGGGATGTTGGGTGCAGTTAAGGTCCCTATTTCTCTGGCTATAATTAAATAGAGTTCGACCTGGGTGGGCCTGATCTAACCCAGGGATGGAAAATCCTTTATAAGAGCATCTCATCCTTCTCTGACATCAGAGACTGCCAGTAGAACAATATGTTTGTGCTGGCTCTCAAGAAGCAAACTGCCAGGCTGTGAATGGCCCACAGGGAGGGCCATCTGCCAGGAGCCGGGGCCACAAGCAAGTGAACACATTTTGGAGCTGGGTTCCATAGGAGCTGGGCGGTCCAGCTGCTCCTTGACTGCAGCCGTGGGAAACCCCGACCACAGGAAGGGCCTGCCCGGACCCCGAAGCTGAGGCGTGTGGCAACTACGAGTGGTGTTCCAAAGTGCGATGTTTACAGAAATTTGTGCAGGAGCAACGATAGGAAACTCACAGGGTTTGGGGAGATCTGATGGGGCTGGGAATCCTCTACCCAAAATGAAAAGTCTTCCAGTATGAGATTCAAACCCCGGCTGTGGGGCCGGACAGTGTCAGTAAAGGGTTGGCCCCATGCTGACCACCGAGGAGGGACCCCGAAGTGTGGAAGGACTGTCTACACAGGTGCGTCTCACCCCTGCACTCAGCCGGAAGATCTTCCGCACTCATGCCGCCCGGCCCTTGCCTCAGGCTCGGATTTACCAAACAGTCCTCGTTCCTGCCCTTTGTGCCCAACCTTCACTGTGCCTCCCTTTCCCCACTGGGCTCCCAGGGAGACCTCAGCTCGGCCCTGACTCAAGTCCGCTGCTGGCCTGAGAGTGTGTCATTCAATATTAGAGCGGGTAAAGCATTCCAATTCCCTCACTCAATGATATTAAATTACACATTCCCACAAAAAACTCTCCCATTGCTGCATTATTTAAGCAGAAAGAGCTAAATACAAGAAGGCCTATAAGTTCCATTCCTGATTCTCGTGTCACTATAAATATACTGGCTTTTTCCACCCCCTTAATCATGGATTAACTTTTATGGAGATGGTTGGTTTCCTTTCTATGGAGACACGGTTTTGACTGGAGCCCTAAACCAGTAGTAAAGATCGTGACTAATCTCACTCCCATCGTGCTCACCAGAACATGTGCCCGGGCATTTCTATAGCAACTGCTGCCGAGGGCCCGGAGGCCACGGCATATCTTGCCCTGGAAGCTGTTTCTCTTCTTGACCCATCTTGTTACGTGCTCCAAACAAGGCTTCCGAATCCAGGCGGTACCCTCCATGGGAAATGCATTCGTCATGTTACGCAGGGATATGCAGACGCCCGCACACCGAGTTTTAGCAGACTGAACCCCGCTTGCCCGTCTGTACACTTCGGTTTTGCTTTCCCGAGTGAGTTTCCAGAGGGGGCTGAGGGAACATACACTCGCTCTGCTTCAGACACTTCCCAGCTAATTGTGATAAGCCACCAAGAGGAGACCTCACGACTCAAGTAAACAAATCAATCCATGTTTGTGCAGAAGCCAGGCTTGTTTAGGTACAGCAAATAATGCCATATCACTTTAATGTTTTTTAGTGTTTTTATTTATTTTTAAGACAGAGAGAGACATAGCGTGAGTGGGGATGGGTCAGAGAGAGAGGGAGACACAGATTCCGAAGCAGACGCCAGGCGCCCAGCTGTGGCACAGAGCCCACGCGGGGCTGAAACTCACGAACCGTGAGATCATGACCCGAGCTGAAGTCGGACGCTCAACCCACTGAGCCACCCGGGTGCCCCCATATCACATTAATAGAGAGGAAATACGGAACAGGGTTAGAGCGCAGCCTCCAGGTGGGGGACGCCCCGGGATTCTCAATCCTGTACTGCTATTCCCCAGCTCTGTGACCTTGGGCTAGTGACGCAGCCTCTCTATGCCTCGCTGTTTCCGTCTTCAGAATGTGATATTGTTAGTGCTTGGCGCATAGGGCGCTGACCAGGCTTAAATGAGTTACCGAGTGGAAAGCCCTGAAAATGGTGCTTAGCCCGTAGTAACTTGCAAGCCTTTGTGGCTCTTCTTTGGCTGTTGTTACCATCGCCTTCATTTTTCCAGGGTGGATTTCACTGAAATGAACACCACAGGCGATTTAGTGATTTCCTCACCGTCTCGCCCATGCATTCATTCATGCCCCCAGCATTAATCCGTGTCCCCCGCATGGCGCCTGTGGCGGCTGTGATCTAGGTGACAAATTTTCGGTAGCACTTTTCTCGTCTGCAGCGAACAGCTTAGATTCACTCCTCCAGGTTGAGCTGAGTCCTTCCTGCCCACACCGAGCCTTCTCCCGCGAGTTGCTGCAAGAGACAGGACACTCCAAATTGTCTTTCTCAGGCTCCAGATGTGTCCACAGAGAGAATGTCTCACAGATGAGGTCAGTGGGAGAAAATGAACCAGATACACTCATGCGGGCATTCTGCTGAACCAAGGATGTGTTGCCCTCCTCCGGCTTTCCCAGTGCTTCGGGATCTTGGTCATTCTTTGGGTTTGAGCAATACAGGAGCGGCAGATTCGGGACTGTATTGTTCTCTTCTGCAATCTTATTTAAGCCCTCTGTGAGCATAGGTGAGTTTTCAGTGGCCAACCCCTAGCACATAGGAGCACCTGAATTTCCATCTCATTCATGTGCCAAATCTATTTCACAGGGTTGGGGATGAGGGCTCCATGGAGCAGTCAGGGTCACGCAGGTTACCACAAATACATGCCTAAGAAAACACAGCAGCCAGAGAAAGAGGTGCCCGGCCATCTACTCGGGCAGTGCCATTAATTTCCATCACATTACACTGCCTTCAGCCAAACTTTACTCTTCTTTTTACTTATTGCAACAAGTCCTTGATTTGAGAGAATAAGATCACCGATGGTACGCCCGGTCCGTCCAGATAATCAGATCACAGGTGTCCTTGCTTCTTCAAATGTAATCAAGGGCAACATCCGTCAACCCAAGATGAGACAGCCTTGCTCAGCACCACCCTGGAAGCAAAGGTGTCCTCTCCCGATCACGGAGGGCTTGAGGTTCGCAGGTAATTACACCCATCCATGCTGACCAAATGCTAATAAACGTCAGAGAATCACAATCAAAGGACATAAATTAAATGGGAGGAAAGCAAAAGTTTTGAAGAAGTCAGTTTTTCAACATTTGGATGGCATCTCTTTGTTGAGGTTAGAATTTTTAATTAAAAACTGAAACAACCAATATCTCTATCATAGCAATCATACTTCACTCCATCTACATTTGGGGGAGTTGGTGCAGGGGAGCGGTTCTCAATAGGCAGTGAATTTCCCCCTTACCCCGGGGGACATCTGACAATGTTTGGAGACACTTTTGGTTGTTGCCATTGGCACGTAGCAGGTAGAGGCCAGGGACACTGCTAAATGTCACATAGCACACCAGATGACCTCCCCCACCCAAGAGAGACTGTCTGCCCCCACCCCCGTCAGCAGTGCCGAGGTTGAGGACCCTATAGGAAGGGACCATAGGGGGTCCAGCAGGTATACTTTTATACAGTGTAAGAAAGCCACTTGCTAGGCTAACTCAACATGTAGGTAGGACCTGACGAGGAACACCTAACATTTCAGTACCTGTGTTTTCACCCATCGGACCAAAAATCACTGAACATTTTCCTTTAAGCAATGAAGCTGCCCCAAATCATCATTCTGTCATGCATGCCAGCAACATTATTGCAAATAGAAAAGATAAAACATTTGTTGAGCGGTATCACCCTCGCCATGGGAGGAAGTGAGTGAATGCACGTGGCACCTTGGATGCAGCACATGTGTGGCTGCGGGCAGTGTGGCCTTCACTGCCCGAGGAGCGCTGTATGCTTTGGGTGATCTGACTGCGATCAGACAGCTCAGTTCTGGGGCGGGGAAGCTGTCTCGCCAGGGAACAGGACTCACGGAGGTTGACCAGACGGTTAGTGGCAAAGCTGAGGCTGGAGCATGCACCTGGCCTCCTGTGTCTGGAGCACAGAGGAAACACTCTGTCGTCTTAGCGGCCGGCACTGTTCCTCGTCTTTGAGCATCTGAGAATGCAGAGGTCAGGCAGGAGCACGGCCAGCGGGGGCACCCAGTGTGGCGTGTCAGTGGCAGTAAGGGATTCCAAGCTGTGTGGTTGTGCCTCTTTGATGGTCCAAGGGCAGCAGGAGGTCAAGCTTGCCCAAAGGCGAACCCTTTTACCTGGCCATTAAGACCCCAAAGGCTGTGGAGAAGGGGATGGGGTTCTTCTGTTTGGAGACCTAGTCCTATTTACTTCCTTGATGATCTTATTTTGAAAGTCCTGATAATGATTTTGTGCCTGTTCTTGGATTTCACACTGTGGTCAGGGTGGCAGGGAGAGGCAGAACCTCGAAAGGTGGCCTGCACCCCTTGGTCGGCACGTGGCCAAACTTAGGGCCAAACTCCCAAGTCTCTGAATCCTGCCCTGTTAAGCCATCATATCCCATGGCAAAATCTCTCCATTTCTTCCTGATCTCCTTAAGGGCCAAGACACCCAGGAAGGGGGTGGCGGTGCAGAGAAGGAAAAGGACCCCTTAGAGCCCACAAACTCACACTGTCTCTGTTTCCCAACGGAACCCCTATGGTGTCACCTGTGGGCAAGAAGGCTGAGGTGCAGAGAGGCCAATCAGGTGTCCAAGCCCCTGTCACCCGTTAGTGCCAACACCAGGCTTTGTTCCCAGACTGCCTGATGGCACAGCCAGTGATCCGGGAAGCAGATGCCCAGACAAGGCCCAACACCTCAGCCACTTTCAAGTGCATGGGTGACGTTGGAGGGCAGTTGATGTCTCAGCTTGCCCATCATCAGTTTGAAAGTGAGGATGACCTCTGGGCCCTGCTCAGCACGGAGCCCGGTACACAGCACATGCACAGGAAGGGTGTCCCCACCGCCACGGTTTCTGATCCAGGTGTCCCATGACGCTGGCCACACAGAGCTTCAATGTGCCGAGGACCAATGTGTGAAATCCAGGTGTGCAGCCAAGCAGGCAGAATTTAGCACAGTCAGCTCGGACCCTCGGGGTACCTGCTCAGTCTCCTCCTCCGGGACGTCACCCGGCTTCCTCCCAGAGTGTACAGATGCACCCCACACTGCCTCCCCAGTGCATTGCTGCGGGTTTCCCCGTGATGGAGTTCAACAGTACAGCTGCCATTCCACACCTGAAGTACAATTCTTCAGCCTCCTAGTTCGACCTCAGTTGTGGAAACCGGGGCCTGCTGTCTGGCTGCCAAGACCATTTCTCCGCACGTGGTGAATTCCTAGCCAGCGAAGAGTAGCAGGGCGACCGAAACAGCATAATTTCTTCATCTTCATTTTTAAAGGAGAGTTTTGTTGGGCACAGAATTCTTAGTTGATGGTTTTTTTCAGCACTTCGGATTTATCAGTACACCATCTTCGGGCTTCCATTGTGTCTGATGAGAAATCAGCCATTAGTCACATTATTCTTGCCCTATATGTGGTAAGGAGCTTCCTCTTTCTACTTTCAAAATAATATCTTTATTTTCCAATAGTGTAACTATGATTTGTCTAGGTGTGTTCTTCTTTGTGTTCATCCAAATTGAAGTTATTTCAAGTTTTTGGATCTTTCAGATAATTTTCATCAAATTTGGTATGTAAACAACTTGTTCAGTAATATTTTTGTTCCTTTTTCTCCCTCCTCTCCATCTGGGGCACCTATTATACATGTGTTACATAATTATGTTGGAGCACCTGATATTGTCACAAAGTGCTCTGCTGATTGGTGTCCAATTTTTCTCCCCTCTCTATTCTTTGGCTTGGCACATTTCCCTTGATTTACCTTCAAGTTCACACATTCCTTCTTCTATTTCTAATCTACTGAGTTAATCTAGTGAAATTTAATTTGAGTTAATGTATTTTTCAATTCCATAAATTTCACTTTTTTAAAAATCACTTCCATTTGTCTATTGTGATTCTCGGTGGACTCACATCACGTTTCCTACTGTATCTTTGAATATATTTTCCTTTAGTTCTTTAAATATAGTAGCTCCTGGAAGTCTTTGTTAAATCCAAATACATTTTCCTTTAGTTCTTTAAATATAGTAGCTGCTTGAAGTCTTTGTTAAATCCAAAGGTGGGCCTAGTCAGTTTCTATTTAACTACTCTTTTTCTTCAGTATGGGTTAAACTTTGTTAATGTGCGTGTTTATTACTTTTAGGTGAAAAGTAAACACTTATTTAGATTATCTGCTCACTTGCGTGCGCGCGCGCAGGCACGCATGCACACACACACTTGTTGCTATCATGACTGGCAAGAGATAATATTCTCTCTACTCTTACTAATTAGCATTTCCATAACAAAATCCTAGAAACAATAACACACTCATACGTGCTAATACAAACATAGAGTCCCTTTATAAAAGGGGCCACTAAAGAACAATTAAAGTTGCTTGAGGAGGAAAGAAGGGATTTGAACACGTGTACCTTTTGAAATTCACATCCACAAACTACCTATTCATTTAAAAAAAAAAAACAAAAACGAAAACCAATCTGTTTCACTGATACTCAGCAACAGCACTGTGCATTAAAACCTAAAAGCACCTTTTATTTTGCATTTACTACGTTCTCATTATAATCGATTCTTAACTAAGAAATAGCAAAATGCATTTTTAAAGCAGGAAACAAGAGTTGGCCTCCAAAACATGGCTAAACCACCACATCATACACTTTCCTTTTTACAACCATCATCCTTTTATGAACCAAATAAGTGAGGTACCACTCCAGTGGTATTCAGATGCTAGCTGACTATTAGCCTTTCAACTACTGATGGTGGGGACAGGTTTGGAAATACTATTCAGTTTAAAAGTAGCAAGCAGATCTCTTTTAACATGAAAGGGACTCAGAGCTGAGCAGAAAAGGTGAGAGCAGTGAATTTACTCCTGGATGGCAAAACCTAGGTTGGCTGAAATCAGAAAATGCTTTTGAGATCAGCTTGTTCAGAAGCTCCCCATCTGAGATCCTTGGAACTGAGAAAACCAAAATGGGATCTCCTGCACTTACTCAACATATCAAGGAGACTTTTTAAAGACCTCATTAATATTATCAATGAAAAAGCTGCTCTGGATAACCAAAACAGGTATTTGTTACACCCTACATCTTTCTGGTCATACCAGCATTACCAACATTATTTCTCATCATCAGCCCCCAGGACAATAAGTTTCTCATGTCCCTGCATTGATACTACATTCTTTCTGCCTTATACACCAGTCCCTACTGTCTATTAAGCTTCTCTTTATCTTGCAAGATCCACCTCAAGTATTATCTCTTTTTTTCAAAAGAGCACATTTTTATTTGTTTTGAGACAGAGAGAGAGAGAGAGATAAAGAGAGAGAGACAGAGAGAATGAGAGCACAAGCACGGGAGCCGCAAGGAGAATCCCGAGCAGGCTTAACCAACTGAGCCACCCAGGAGTACCATCTCTTAATGAAACTATTATCTCTTAATGAAAGCATGAGTGCTGCAGCCAGACTACCTGCCTGGGTCCAAGTTACAGCTCTAACACTGATTGTAAGACTAGTCTAGGTCTCATCAGGTATCCCGTTTGCATCCCAGACATGCAGCTTCCTAAATGGTACCTAGTCACAGCATGACGATATTGGAAGAATAGACAAATACTATGCCATGGCGGGAAAAAACAAAAACAAAAACAAAAACAAAAACAAAAAACAAAAAACAAAAAAAAACTGGACCAAAAAAAAAAGTACTTACTTTATGATCTCACTCATCAAGAACTCTAAATAATAGAAACTAATATATTGTGACAGAATGCAGATCAGTAATGGGTGACAGAGAGGGGCAAGAGGAAAGGATGACCAAGGGACAAAAGGAAACTTTTCGGTGATGGATATGGGCACTATCTAGACTGTGGTGGTTTCATGGATATGTGTGTGTATATACTTTTTGATCTGTGTGTATACTCATCCACACTGATGTATAAACTTATCAAATAGCACACTTTAGCGTCCTGCAAGTTATGCCAATTATACAACAATAAAAGTTTTTAACAATAAAAACAAACAGGATGATATTTTTAATAAAATGCAACGTGTGGGATTTGATTCAAATAAACCAGGGGAAGAGGGGAGCAAGGACAAAACGGGTAGAAAGACAGATGAAACAAGATTGGACATGAGTTTTTGATAATTTTTAAAACTAGGTCCTAAGCATATGGGGGTATAATATACTATTTTCTTGACTTTTTCATATTTGACATTTTCTATAATAAAAACAATGTTTAAGTTAAAGGGGAGCAAATCATAAACCAGGAGAAACTAAAAGAAGAAAAATACTATGCTGGCTCCAGAGCCCAGACTGCTAGTAGCCAAGACTTCCTTAGAAGTTGAAGAGCAGGGGAATGTGGAGTTTAAAGGGACACATTTTATTCTCTACTCTATCACCTGAGAAATGTGCATGTTCCTTTGACAGCTAAGCTATCCTTTCCCTGGTTGGCTCAAAGCTGGGCTCCCTTGCACACTTGACTTCTCGTGGAGCCTTCAAGCTGTAACCACATGGCTTCCACAGCTGGAGCCTTCAAGCTGTAACCACAAGAAGTAACCACATGGGTTTCCACAGATATGCTTCCAACAGCCTGAAGTTTAGGATAAAAGAAAAACCATCTTGTCGCCCATTTGAAGTATTTCATGCATGCTGAAGCAGCACCTGGTTAGATAGCCAAGTACTACAGCCACAGGCAACTCAGAAACACACAAACAGAAGCAGCATTTTTATCTTCTTTTCCTCCAAGCCTCTGCTCATGGATCTTACAAAAGGAGTCCCAGTCACATCAACTGATTTTTAAAGAAAGGAACTCTTGGCCAACATTTGCTTAGAGCACACTAACTCATCATCTCATTTGAGCCTCATGTTTAATCTTGGGAAGCAGCATGTATCTTTACCCCCCTTTTTAAGCATGTTAAATACTGAAACTCAGAGAGATGAAACAAATGGAGTGCCCAAGGTCACACCGCTAGCCTGTGGCAGGGCCAGGAGTTGAGGTCCGTCCCACCTCTGTGCCTGTCTAGCGTGACTACCTCACAATCTTAGCAGAAACTCTCATCAAGATGCCTATATGAAGAAAAGTCATATCCCAATTAACCCACTTTTTTTCTACCCAATCTCAAACACGTCAAAGGATTTTAAGAGTAGGCACATGAAACCATTACTGCAAATAAAGCTTTTTCAGTTATGTATAATTTCTTTATCCGCTAGCACAAGGATGTATGAAGAAGGGACAGCAATTGACTTTAGACATTACATGAGGGGAGGAAAAGGAAGGTATTGCCCAAAGAAAGATCAAAGAAAGAAAACTAGGGATCACACTGGAAAGAACAGCACAGTAAACACAAAACCCAAATTAACGACCCCCATGGTATTTTCTCTGTAACACCAGCATGTCCTGGGTGGTGATTACCCTGTTAGTGAAATGAAAGAAAACGGCCATTTTTTTCAAGCTACTGGTTTCACCCATGCTAGGTTAAACTGGAAGAGAATATTTCAAAACTGTATTAAATTTGCTCACACCTGGTGATTCTCCATTTTCCAACAAAACATGTCACTTTCAGAGTTCAAGGTCTACAGTAACAATCCCTGCTTCTGGGGTAATGCATGAAACTGGATAGTTAAAACGTGTATTCTGGTTGTCACAGCTAATAATAGCAACTAGTACTTACTGAGCACATATTATGAGCAGGTATTGTTTTTAATGCTTTTAATCTTCAAAATGGATCTTCTGACACAGGTTTGCTTATTGTGAGGGCAACAATATAATTTATAGTCCAAATAAAGATACTTTGGGGAATCAAAGTGGAAAGCCATTAACAGTTGTGCCAGGCACGGCCACAATCCAGGAACATTTGGACATAGAATCACTAGCCTCATTTTGCAAATGGAGACTTAAGGAACAGAAAGGTTAAATAGCCTACCCAAGGTCACACATCTAGTCAGCCAGGGTTCAAGCCCAGGTCATCTGGCTCCAGGCTCATATTCAGCCATTCTGCCTTGTGCCCCCTCTGAGCTGATATACTACCTTAAAAAAAATACATCATCCCACTGTTCACTTTGAAGCACACAAACCTCTCTGTATTTCAGAATACATTTGCTTCAAGAAAATGGCTAAAACCCAAGGAGAACTATGACTCAAGAGTTCATATGTTTAAAAAATAAAGACAGGGCGCCTGAGAGGCCCAGTCAGTTACTATCGGACTCTTGATGTCAGCTCAGGTCATGATTTCATGGTTAGTGACATGGAGCCCTGCGTCAGGCTCTGCACTGCCAGGTTCTCTCTCTTCCTCTCTCTCTCTCTCTCTCTCTCTCTCTCTCTCTCTCTCTCTCTCCCCTTCGCCTTCTTGCATTCTTTCTCTCTGTCTCTCTCTCACACAGAATAAATAAAATCTTTAAACACACACACACACACACACACACACACAAACACACACACACACACACACACACACACACACACACACACACATACATTTGCTCTTGGGTATGCAACTGAAACATGTCCCTTGTTACACATGCTTTTCTTAATTACTTTTCTCCACATACAGTATCTCCTCATTTCACTCAGGAATAAATCCACAGCTAAAGCAGCAACAGCTACATTTCAGACATGCATACTTAGATTGATACCACAGATACATTCAGTGGTTTCACTGGCTCAGACCACACTGGGCTTTGGGGCCTTCACCTTATACCATAGAAGCAAAGTCTCACCTTCCCTTAAGTAGTACTGGATGGTTTTCAAAAACTTCCAAGAAAAAATGATGTCCCAGAAATGAGTTTGGAAACTAGAGAATTCAACATTTTCCTTTCATTACTAAAAAAAAAAAAAAAGAAAAAGAAAAAAGAAAACTACAGGCATCATAAAACTTCAGAGAGCCACAATGCCAGGTAGGTAGAAAGTGTTTTTGTGAATATACAAGACTGCTTGCAGATGTGCTTTTTGAGGCAACACAATACTGGCGTGTTTCACATCATCCCCTTTCTCAAATACCTCAGTGATACCACTGTCCTTTTACACTTACAGCTCTTCCTACATCTTCCCTCAGATGACTGCACGTTTGCTTCAATGCTCCATTTAGTGTGTCTGTCAGACAGCAATTCACCAGCCAGGCTAGTGTCATGCCCTTCCACCAGCCAGCATCACTCTCTCTCCTCTTACCCCATCTATCCCTTTCTTCCAAGCCAGGGTAGAGGAAAAAATAAATAAAAATAAAAATAAAAACAAAAGTAAAAATACAAATACAAATACAAATATAAAAATAAAAATAAAAATAGTGTTGAAAGGAAAAAAAACACCCATTGAAAATTCTATATCCAGTAAAAGTGTATTTTAAACTGAAGAAAAAAGACTTTTTGGGGTGCCTGTGTGGCTCAGTCAGTTGAGCA
This sequence comes from Panthera onca, assembly GCF_046562875.1. Lineage (NCBI taxonomy): Eukaryota > Metazoa > Chordata > Mammalia > Carnivora > Felidae > Panthera > Panthera onca. The sequence continues at coordinate 2,360,025 of NW_027675867.1, forward strand.
TCCGACCATGGTTTCTGCTCAAGTCATGATCTCATGTTTAATGAAATTGAGCCCCACATAGGACTCTCTGCTATCAGAATGGAGTCTGCTTGGAATTCTCTCTCCCCCCCCCCCCCCCGTCCCTTTCTCCCTCAACATAAATAATAAATATTAAAAAAGACGTTAGGCATGGAGTGCGTTACTCTTCCCAAAAGCATCTGAATTTTACAATCTCTCACCTTTGTAAACAACAAGAACAACAACAAGAAAAATAACAACAACCCAAAAACAAGTAATACGTTGTGAAACAAAAAAGGAAGGACTTTATCACTAGTAGATCTGCCTTGCAAGAAAAAAAAAAAAAAAAGTTCCTTGGAGGATACCTCAGTGGTTAAATACCTGACTTTAGCTCAGGTCATGATCTCACCATTCATGAGTTCAAGTCCCACAGTTTGTGAGTTCAAGTGCCACATCAAGTGAGCTCCAGCCCCACTGCAAGTGAGAATGAGCCATGCTTTGAGTGAAATCCCATTATCTTTCCCTCTCTCTCTGCCTTTCGTGGGATTCTCTCTCTGCCCCTTGCTCATTTGTACCCCCTGTCTCTCTCAAGAGAAAGGTCTTTAGTAAAAGGAATATGGATATAGGTTATAGATAAGGAATTCAGATCTATGTTTAAAAAAGAAGAGGACTAGAGTAGGAATAAGGGAAGGTAAGATAAAATATTTTATTTTTCTCATTCCCAACTTATCTGATAGATAACAATTTGTTTAAAGTGATAACAGCAGCAATATACTCGGTTGATCATAGCACATGGATAAAGAGGTAGATGACCTCAATATTAGAAGGCATGGATGGAGGAATTGAGAAAGTTTTATAAGGTAGCTGCACTACCCGTGAAGTGGTACAGTGTGATTTGAAAGAGGAATTTGACTAGTTATAAATGAGTAATGCAAATGCAAATAAAAGGGATACCACTCCAACTTTTTAAAATAAAAATTATAATGAATATGCTAAGAGAAAGAAGAAAATGGAATATACCCACTGCTGCATTAAAGTCCAGAAGGCAGAAAAAGGTGAAGATAGAAAGGAAGCAAAGTATGAATGCAGTGAATAGAAAACAGTTACAAACATGGTAGATATTATTCCAACTATATCAAAACTCACATCAAATGTGAATAGTCTAAATATACCAGTTAAAACTCAGAGATTGTCACAGGAGATCCAAAAACAAGATGCAACTCTATATTGTCTATAAGAAATTCACATGAGATATAAAGGTACAGATAGATTAAAAGTAAAAGGATGAAGAAAGATTTATCATGCTAATGCTTATCAAAAGAGAGTTGGAGTAATTGAATTAATTCCAGACAAAGCAAACTTCCAAACAAGGAAACTCTGGAGAGATAAAGAGTGTCATTATATAAAGAGATTATCTAGAGAGATAAAAGGGTCAGTTCTGTAAGAAAACATAACAATCCCTAATTTTCTATGTCTAACAACAGAGAATGAAAATACATGATGGAAAAACTTTTAGAATTTCAAGGAGAAAGGGATAAATTCATTATTATAGTGGAGACTTCAACACCTTTCTGCCAGTGACTGACAGGTCTAGAAGGATATAGGTAAGGCTACAGCTGGACTAAGCAGTAGCAGTAATCACCTAGATCTAACTGATACGTATGGAATATTTTGTCCAACAGTAGTTGAATAAACATGTTTCTCAAGTTCACACAGAACATGCACCAAGTCAGAACATGTTCTGGGCCATAAAACACATCCTACCAAATTTCAAAGCCTAGAAACCATACAAAGTATGCTGTCAGGCCACACTGGATTGAACTGGATGGAAAGCAATAATAAAAAGACAGCAGAAAAAATCCCCAAATGTTTAGAGATTTAAGAACATACTTCTAAATAACACATCAAAGAAGGAATCTTGAGAGAAATTTCAAAGTAGTTTGGACTCAATGAAAATTAAATACAACCTACCAAAATGTGCAGGGCGGGGTGAGGGGGGCACTGAAGACATGGCTTCCAGTAAAATGAACAGCACTGAATGCATTTATTAGAAAAGTAGAAAGATCTTCGGACATCTGGGTGCTCAGTCGTTTTAGCATGCAACTCTTAGTTTCCGCTCAGGTCATGCTATCATGGTCATGAGATCAATCTCCTGTATTGGGTTCCTGCTTGGGATTCTCTCTCTCCCTCTCGCTGCCATGCCCCTGCTCATGTACATGCTTTCTCTCTCTCTCTCTCTCTCAAAGTAAATAAATGTAACAAAATCGAAAAGGAGAAAGACCTTAAACTAGTAGCCTAAACTTCCACCTTAGGAAAATAGGGGAGGAGGTACAGTTGAAGGCTGAAGTAGAAGAAAAGAAAAAATAATAATTAAAAAATAATAATTAGAACAGAAATCAATAAAATAAAAGATAGTAAAATACTGGAGATAATCAATAGAGAAATCAAAAGATGGTTCTTTGAAAATATCAGTAAAGGCAATGAACCCCTAACTAGGTTATCCAAGGAAAAAAGTAGGCACAAACGGCTAATATCAAAAATGAAAGAGACATAACCGCTACCGATTCCATGAACATCAAGAGGATAATGGAAAATATTATGAATGACTCTATGCCCCCAAATTTCATAACTTATATGAAACAGATCAATTATTTAAAAGATGCACACGATGGGGCACCTGGGTGGCTCAGTCAGTAAATGTTTGACTTCAGCTCAGGTCATAATCTCCTGGCCCGTGGGTTTGAGCCCTGTGTCAGGCTCTGTGCTAACATCTCAGAGCCTGGGGCCTGCTTCAGATTCTGCGTCTCCCTCTCTCTCTGCCCCTACCCACCTCCCACTCTACAGCTCTCTCTCAGAAATAAATGAAAACGTTTTAGAAAAATATAGAAAACAAATAAAAGACACACACTACTAAAACCCACATAAGGAAACATAGATTATCTGGATAGGCCTATATTTATTAAGTAAGTAGAGTCAAGGACGAATTACCTTCCCAAAAGAAAGCATCAGGCCCACATGGTTTCACTGAAGAATTCTAGCAAACATTTACAGGAAAAAATGATGCTAATGTCCTATAAACTCTTCCCGAAAAAAAAAAAAAAAAAAAACAGAGGGAAAACTTCCTCATTCTAGGAGGCCAGCATTGACAAAACAAGGTAAAGGCATTATAAGAAAGGAAAACTGGAGACCAGAGTCTTGCATTTTCATAGACACAAAATACCCAATACATGTTAGCAAATCAAATCCAACCATGTGTAAAAAGAATTATACATCCATAACCAAGAGGGATTTAGTACCAGTATGGGAGACTGGTTCAATATTCAAAAATCAATTAGTTTAACCCCTCACAACAATAGGCTAAAGAAGAAAGACAGGATAATGATCAGATGGTCTTAAAAACAGATGCAGTCAAGGCATTTGTTACCTCCATTCATAATAAATAAAACATTCTCTCCGCAAACTATGAGTCCAGGGAGACTTCATCAACTTGATAAAGGACTTTTATAAAACAAACAAAAACAAATCCCCACCAAAAAAGCCTACAACTAGCATCATAAAAGTTTCACCATTTCATGGGGCGCCTGGGTGGCTCAGTCGGTTGAGTGTCTGACTTCAGCTCAGGTCATGGGTTTGAGCCCTGCATCAGGCTCTGTGCTGACCACTTGCTCAGAGCCTGGAGCCTGCTTCGTATTCTGTCTCCTTCTCTCTCTGCCTCTCTCCCACTCACACTTTGTCTCACTCTGTTTCTCAAAAATAAATAAATGTAGACACAAAATTAAAAAAAAATGTTTCACCATTTCAGTGGGGAAGAATGGGATGCTTTCTGAAATGCTACTGTAGCTGATTATGAAGAGGCCAGGTAGGTGAAGACACCTGTAGTAATAACGGACATAAGTATATAATTCTATAAGAACACACCCAGAACAGGCCTGTTCTGTTGAATTGTTCCTGATTCTGCTACAACACTAACTGTTGATCAGTTAATAATTTGTGATTCCATCTTCAGAGGAACTAAGTATTGACAAAACAAACATCTTGTAACACTGAATGTACATTCATATTGTCAGAGGGACGTCATACCCCAACTTAGAGCTACTCAGAGTAAATAGAGTATTACATGGAGCCAAAGTATTCCCTGCAAATGATAGTTTGGTTTTATATTATATTCTGTTGATTTTTTCCAGCTTTTTTATATTGTTACTTTTTTTTCCAAATCCCGATGATTCTACAAATATTAAAGTTTTAGTCATTTGTTTACAGGTGAATTTTAAAATCGTGGGTATCTAGCTAAAACTGGCTGGCTGAAGAGAGTTTCCAGTTTCCATGAATGCAAATTAATAGATTCAATTAAGGGAACAAGCTTGAAAGCCAGATGTTTCTGTACCCCAACGATAGGCCCCAGCTAGTTGAGAATCAGTGAGAATAAATTACCTTTAGATAGCTCACAAACAGGAGCTTCTTAAATTTGGCTTCAGTATACACTCCACATATAAATAAATGACAAGGAAAGTAAAACAGAACCACAGCAATGACTGCAATCTGTAAAGTAGAAAAGACCCTCCAGGAGATAATACATGTGTGTGCAAGTTGTACATTTTACAGATTTGAGGGTTACCATTCGCACTATACTTCATATATATCATGTCCCCTAGAACTGTGCAGTATACAACTTGTGCAACCAATAGCAACAAACTGAAAACATTCTGATGCTGGTATAGAATAGCAAATATATGAACAAGGAGTACAAAGTACATCTGAAGTTATAAGGTGTATAAATTGGATTCATATAAAAGAAAAAAAATCTCTAAATTGCACTTCATTAGTACTAAAACTTTTGCTTGGTAAAAGACTCTGTGAAAAGAACAAAAAGACAATCTATGGACTTGGAGGAAATATTCCCAAATCATATATCCAGCAAAGGTCTTGTGTCCAGAATATCATATATTGAAGTGTGCAAAACGATGCTCCACAACACTAGGCTTCAGGGAAACACATTAAAACTGCCCTGAGATACTGCTATACACATATTGAAAATGTTTTTTTCAATCTTTACTTATTTTTGAGGGATAAAGAGAGACAGAGTGTGAGCAGGGAGGGGCAGAGAGAGAGGAGATACAGAATCCAAAGCAGGCTCCAGGTTCCAAGTTGTCAGCATAGAGCCAAACATGGGGCTTGAACTCACAAACCGTGAGATCATGACCTGAGCTGAAGTCAGCTACTCAATCTACTGAGCCAACCAGGAGCCCATGAAATATATATATATATATATATATATATATATATATATATATATATATATATATATATATATATATATATATAAATATATATATTTAAAAATATATATATTTTAAAGACAATACCTAATACTTGCATGTGTCCCATAAATCTGACTCCTAGACATTTGCTCTAGAGAACTGAAAACTTATGTTTATAAAACAAAAACAAAAAAACATGCACACAAATGTTTACAGCAACTCTAATCATAACTGACAAAAATGGAAAAACACAAATTTCCTTCAGGAAATGAATGGTTAAACAAATCCTGGTATATCCGTACAGGGAAACACTAAGAAACAGATGTATTGTAAAGGCATTATGTTGAATGAAAGAAACCACTCTCATAAAGTTACCTACAATAAGGATCCATTTACATGATATTAAAGTTGGAGATAGATAGTTGCCAAGCCTCAGGGGTGGGGTGATAGTGATTCAACATGAGGGAATTCTGGGAGCTGATGGAATTGTTCTCTTTGTGTCTAATTTTTTTGGGGTCAGACAGAGAGTGAGAGTTGGGGAGGCACAGAAAAAGAGGTAGAGAGGGACAATCCTAGGTGGGCTCCGGGAAGTTCGTGAGCAGGGGCTCAAACTCAAGAACAGTGAGATCACGACCTTAGCCAAAATCAAGAGTGGGATGCTTAAGTGACTAAGCCACCTATGTGCCCCAGGAACAGAACTCTTCTGTATTATCACTGGGGCGACATTTACATGAGTATATACAATCTTTCAAACTCAAAGCACTATGCACCAAGAGTTATTTTATATAATGTTAATTACACAACAAAAAGCATTTTCAAAAAAATACCACATCTGTCCTTATCTCTCCATTTCCTGCGTCCACACTAATTCCTGTCATGTTCACCTCTCCTGGTCAACTGCAATGACTCCTTACCTGATTTCCTCCCACTGACAATCTTCACTCTGTCTTTCTAATAAACTTATGAAATATTACTCCTAAATAAAGTGTTATAAGGAAAAAAAAATAAGCCAGATCTTAATGGCTGCACCTTCCTTAGATCATGCATGTACACCACTCCCTATGGTATTTCTAACACGAAGACCCAAAGTGCAAATACAATAAGCAGCCAAGGGGAGCCTGAGTGGCTCAGTTAGTTGAGTGACCTAATCTTAGTTTCAGTTCAGGTCATGATTTCGCCATTTGTGGTTTCAAGCCCCAGGTCACACTCTGCACAGAGCCTGCTTGGAATTTTCTCTTCCCCCTCTCTCATCCCCTCCCCTTCCTCAAACACACTGCAAATCAACCACCCACCCACCCACCCACCCACCCACCCAACCAACCAACCAACCAACCAACTAACCAACCAACGAACAAACATTAAAATCAAAATAAGCAGCTCAAAACGTAAGGGTTTGTAGTACGTTACACATTTATCCCATAGTTCAAATAAAAACAAAGAAAACTTGACTATCGTGCTGGAATTATTTTTCTTTCTTATACCCAACTCATTTTGCTCACTTGTGGCTCATTTCTGTGTCTCCTCCTCTAAATGCAGTGCCCACTTCCTCTGGCAGTCCTAGTTGAAGTGAATTTCTAACTGCTTCAACTCAGTACCTTCTTCATTCTATTGCCTTTGTCATGAAGACCTGAAACAAAAATCCGTGAAAGAATGAACACCCCAGGCCTGGCATGCCAATACTAACACCTGGCAAACAGCAACAACGTCCCAGAGACAGCAACTAGCAAACAATCCGTTGTCTATTTAGGAAACATGAGCGAGAAGATGGAAGAAATAGAACTTCCCAAAGGGAGCCTGAAAAAGAAAACCAAAACCAAAATCCACTGGCGTTAAAGTGAAAACAGCTAAAACCAAGGTTTATCTCAATGTTAATGCAGGTGTTACTGGATAGACTAGATGAACCTGAAGCAAACGATTTCTAAACAACAAAAACAACAACAACAGCAGCAGCAGCAACAACAACAGCAGTAGCAGTAACAACAACAACAACAACAAAAGAATCTTCTAAAATATGCATTGGTGTAATTTAGCAGATAATCAGAGCTGCAGAAACTAGCTGTATGTGGGAATAATCAGAATACCATAGCTACTCAGAGGAGTCACGCTTATTGCGAATAACTGATGCTCAGGTGGTGTGATCACTGTATCACACAAAACCAAGTAAAGGTGTTAAAAAGGAGGAGAGAACTCACGCAGGGCGGCAGATGCCAGAACACATGGGGTGAATCAAGGGCTCCGTGAAACGGGAAGATTTAATCACAAAATGAACAATTTGCCTGAAAATGCGCCAGATTCAGGCCAGCACACAGGCCTCCAGGCTCCCTGGCAGGAGTCCTGGGAATACCAGGGCCAAAAGCAATGAAGTTACAGCTACCCATCACTTCCCTGTGGCAAGCACGTTACCTGGTAAAGCATCTCAATTGACCCTGTGTACAGAAGAAGGAATTGAGGCTGAAGGAGATGTTATAATTGCTCAAGGTCACAGAACTAAGAAAGTTATGGAAATGGCCGTTACCCCAAGCACTCTGACTCCTTAGTGCATTACATGCTGTCTCAAGTATGCAAAACTCAGCTTCAGTAACCCTTTTACCATCTTTTTAAGTAAATATGTTTTCAAAAAGTTTTGATTGTTGTATTTTCATTTTTATTTGTTTCCTTATGTCTTTTAATTTCTTCTCTGTCTGGTTGACTGATTCATTGTTTAGTATGGTGTTTTTTAACCTGTATGCTTTTAGAGGCTTAAGAGACTTTTTCCTGTAGTTTATTTCAAGTTCAAAACATTGTGACCTGAAAGTGTGCATGGTGTCATCTCAATTCTGTTATATTTACTGAAGGCTTTTTGTGACCCAGTATGTGGTCTCTCTTGGAGAATGTTCCACGTGCACTCCAGAAGAAAGTATGCTCTGCTGCTTTGGGATGTAGAGTTCTAAAATATCTGTCACGTCCTTCTGGTCCAATGTATCATTCAGGACCATTGTTTCTTTCCTGATTCTGTCTAGATTTTCTGTCCATTGTTGTAACTTGAGTCTTAAAGCCCCCTGCAATTACCACATTCTTATCAATGAGATTGTTAATGTTTGTGATTAAATGTTTTAAATCTTTGTGTGCTTCCGAATTCACTGCATAGTCATTATAATTGTTAGCTCCTCCTGATGGACAGACACTGTAATTATTTAATAATGCCCTTAAACATCTCTTGCTACAAACTTTAAGTGAAGGTCAAGTTTGTCTGATATAAGTATGGCTAATACAGCTTCCTCTTGACTCACAGTAGCATGAAAGGTAGTTCTCCATCCCCCCACTTTCAATAGTAAGGTGTCCTCAGGTCTGAAAGGAGTCTCTTGTAAGACAGCAAATAGATGGGTTTTGTTTTGTATTATCCATTCTGATACCCTATGTCTTTTGGTTGGAGCATTTATTCCACTTCCATGCAGTGTTATTATGGAGAACTATGGTTCCGAGGCACTGTGATGTCTGTACTTTTCATGCTTGTACTGGTGTCTGTGGCACTTTGTGATACTTGCGACATTTCCCTCATAGAATCCCTCTTAGCATCTCTTGCAGGGATGGTTTAGCGGTGATGAATTCCTTCAGTTTTGGTTTGTTTGGGAAGACCTTTACCTCTCCTTCGATTCTGAATGGCAGCCTGGCTTGATAAAGGATTCTTGGTTGCATATTTTTCCTATTAATTGCATTGAAGATTTCCCTATTCCTTTATGGCTTGTCTGATTTCAGTAGATGGGTCTGCTCCTATCCCAATACTTCTACCTTTGTACGTTAACGTCCATTCATCCCTAGCTGCTTTCAGAATTCTCTCTTCATGCTTGTATTTTGCCAGTTTCACTATTATATGTTGTGCAGAAGATCAAATCAAGTTACATCAGAAGGGAGTTCTCTGTGCCCGTTTTGTTTCAATGCCAGTTTCCTTCCCCAGATTGTGGAAGTTCTCAGCTATGATTTGTTCAAGGTCATCTTCACACCCCTTTTTGCTCTCTTCTGGAAATCATGTGCTATGGATATTGTTCCATTTGATTGCATCACTTAGTTCTCTTATTCTCCCCTCTCGATCCTCAATTTTTTCTCCATCTTTTTCTCACCTCCTTTTCCCCATATTTTTATCTTCTAATTCATTTAGTCTCCCCTCTGTCTCTTCAATCCGCGCTGTGGCTGCCTCCATTTTATTTTATTTTATTATTTTTTTTTTCAACTTTTTTTTTTTTTTTTTTTTTTTTTGGGACAGAGAGAGACAGAGCATGAACGGGGGAGGGGCAGAGAGAGAGGGAGACACAGAATCGGAAACAGGCTCTAGGCTCTGAGCCATCAGCCCAGAGCCTGACGCGGGGCTCGAACTCACGGACCGCGAGATCGTGACCTGGCTGAAGTCGGAGGCTTAACCGACTGCGCCACCCAGGCGCCCCATGCCTCCATTTTAAATTGCACCTCATTTATACCACTTGAATTCGTCATGACCACTTTTTATTTCCTTGATCTCTGCAATAATGGATTCCATGCTGTCTTCTATGCCTTTGCCAATCCCAACGATTCATCTTTTGACTGTTATGCTAAATTCTGATATGTAGCTTATATCTGTTTTGATCAAGTCGTTAGCTGTCCACTTCTTCCCAGAACTTCTTTTTAGGGGAATGCTTCTGTTTCATTATTTTGGCTAGTTTTCTCTCTCTTATGAGGTTTACAAACTTGTTATTTGCTCTACACCTGCAAGAATTGCTATATGAAATGGGGGTCACGTCCTGTGCAGGTTCTAGCCCTGCAGGTAGTGTTTCCTGGAGAGTGTTAATGGCTCTCTGTTGTTGTGGCATTGGCTCTTTGAGTTCTCTACTCGTCATGATGTTTTTGACCCTCCACAAGGTGTGCTTTTATTTGTTCCTTGAAGTAGCCCTGGAAAGGAAAACAAACAAACCAACACACAGGAAACAGAGACATGAAAGGAAACGTGCAACTAAAAGAAATAAATGGACACACACACACTCACACACACAGAAAAACAGTCTGAAATCAAAAATGAAACAAAACAAACAAACCAGAAACACCAGCTACAAATAAAGAACACGGTAGAGGTGTTGCTTTTGGAAGAACACATATAAAGAGGGAAATGACAGGAGTGGGGAAAAGGAAAAAAAAAAATATATATATATATATATTGACCAGACTGGGAAGCTAAATGGCTTAATGCAGAGAGAGAGAAAGGAAAATAAGGAAAGAGGTGTGGGAACAAAAGGAAGATAAGTTTATCCAGACAGAGAAACTAGATGGCTTGATCATTCCAGAGAGAGAGAAAGGAAAGTATAGAAATATAGGTAGGAAATGTATCAAGGGAATGGATTATAAATGTCCGCTTAAACGAACCAACAAGCAGAGTTATCAACCTAAAAGAGGGAAGAGATAGGAAGGGAGAATATGTCTAACTAACAAGAGTTGTCCCGGAATTAATCCAGTCTATGCAGCATCACTGGTCCGGATGATGGACCTTCCTGGTTCCACAGCGCCTACCCTGCTCCATCAGATAAGCAGGTACCCAGCACAGAGGGGCGTGGTTTGGGGTAGGCTGGTCCCACCTCCGCTATGGACCCTCGGACTGATCCCTGAGGCCCCGCCTTGGTGCTTGTGGTGGTGGTGAAATGGTGATGTCCAGCCTCTTCTCCATGACCTGGTGTACTCCGTTCCAGTTGTCCTCATTGTGCCCAGGGCACACGCAGGGCGGCCCTTCTTGCTCCGTTGACTCCTTTGGCATAGCGCTTGTCTAGGATTCGCAGACCCGTTCCGTGTGCTCTGGCACTGGGGAAGTGCCTCTCTGTGCTGCTACAAATGTCTTCCTGGCTATCTTTGTGCTGCTGTGCTTCAGGGAGCCCCGCCTTTTCCTGCCGTGGACTGCGCTGCTGACCTCACTGCTGAGCTTGGGCATGGTGGATGCAGGCAGCCATTGTTCTGTCTCACAGAGACGCCCCGAGGGAGGGGGCCACTTTCTCCTACTGCAGACTGCTCCCTAGACCCAGCCACTGATCCGGGGGGTGGTGGATGCAGGCAGGCTTTGTTCTATTGCACAGCCCTCCAGGGAGGGGCTACTGTCTCCTTCTGTGGACTGTGCCCCTGATCTACCCCTGAAACCAATGCTGGCTCCTCTCCTCCCCAGGTGCGCAAACAGGGAGCCTAGCCCCAGACCCAAGAAAGCCCCACAGTTAGAGATAAGATCCCTCTCAGTCCCAGTCCGAGGTTCTCCTCTTATCCACATACAGCCCTACACTTCCCGAGCCACTCTTTCTCTTACTTTTGTCTCTCCGCAGAAGAGGATCTCTTCCCTCCATTCCTACTTGGCCCAATTTATGTACCCCAGTTCCCAATCAGCCACCTGTCATTTCTCAAGTTGTCACATTTCCTTCAGGAGTATTCAGACTGTTTTCCTCGCAGACTTTTGGGGTTCAAAATACTTGGGTTCAGCACTTTGTTTGAGAGACATGGGATGTACAGATCCCCCTACTTCTCCACCCTGTGAACCCTCTGCCCCAGAAGGATTTATTTATAAATTGATGGACATCAAATTCTAGATCTTATTTTCTTATTAATGTTATTAGGATTAAACTCAGTACATACTTTAGTGTTAAGAAAAATTCCCTGTGATTTGAATCATTTGAAAATGAATTGAACAGGCAATCCGAATAAATATCACATTCCCTTATTGGGACGTCTATATCTCCATCTCTGTCTCTGTCTCTGTCTCTGTCTGTCTCTCTCTCTCTTTCTCTCTCACTCTCTCTCTCTTTGACACACACAACACACACACACATACAGACACACACACACACACACACACACACACACACACACACACACACACACACACACACAACTTCCCACAGACTGTCAGGAATCTCTCTAAGGTGCCCGCCCAACTCCATGGCCAGTACATAAACTTCACCAGTACTCAGGACTAGACATCCTCACTAAGGTCTGCCCAGAACAAAATGGAAGAAAACAGCCTCTGTCAGTCCCACTCTCCTGCCTGTGGAGTTTCCTCCCTCCTGCCAGGTCTCCCTGACACCCACCACACCTTGCTGTCAAAGCCCATTCTATAACTACCTGACAAACCTAGCTAGTGTTTGATTCTGCAGCAAAACGCAACAAAGTTCCAAAAGGTCTCAGCCCTCCCAGGCCAATGAGTCAGCAGGAAAACACCAGGCCAAGAATCACACTACGAGAATTCTCATTCCAGCTGTACCACTTCCTGGCTGAAGATGCACAGTGAAGCTGTCATCCAACAACAGTCTAGCTCCACATCTGTAGGCTTCTAGCCCACCTGCATTGCTACCAGGCTCGGGGACACATCCAACGATTTTGTTTCTTGAGCCCCTTGTGGACACTGTTTGCTTTGTTTAAAAATGTCTACCTCTAGGATAAACTAGATTTTGAGACACAAATATGCACAAATATGCAAATTCCCCAAGGGAAAAGACACATCCAGGAGTCTGTTCACTGCAGTCATCCATATCCCCAAAGCACTGATTTCTACCGTGTACATAATTAGAAGAAACAGGCAGACACCTTCCCAATGACAATGAAAAAGCAACAGAAGGTGATGGAGAGCCCCACCTGATGTAGTAGCTGAAAGCCCAGAGGTCAAGAATTACCCACCACCACTACGGAGGCAGGGGTATACCTCAAGAATAGAGCCTGGCACAAAGAGTCCCTCAGTCAGTTTTCGGTGAGTGGTGAATAAAGCCACAGGTGGACCAATAAACTGACAAGCAAGCGAGCAAAGGCAGACAAGGGAAAATCCGCCTGTTCTATGGTGGTATAGAGAAAGTAGGTGCTTTTAGCAATGCCAGTAAGAGGGTAAACATTATAGAACAGGCCAATTAGTGAATTCTGTGGGTGGAATGTTTTCTCCTGATTACAATGGGAAGCTTATCCATCCTCCAGCCCTGAAGCATATGGTAAGTGGACACCACATGCTGGGGACAACACGTTCGGGAGTAAAGGAGTGGAAGTAACAAGTCTCCACCTTTGCCAGAATGTCGGCTTCCATTTACAGACCCTCCACCTGGCCCCTGGCCCTTCCTTCCTCCCACCCACCCCGATTACTCCCACATATTATGTCCTTACTGCAATCTTGCAATCCTTGGTTTTGAACCATCCTTCTAATCTGTTTTGTTGTTGTTTGTAAGATCTGTCATTTATCTACATAAAAACCTGGGAATTTCCATCTTAACAAAGGTGAAAGCACGTGGATGGCTCAGTCAGTTAGGCATGTGACTATATTGCTTTCGACTCAGGTCATGATCTCATGGTTTGCGAGCTCTGCTCTGCATCAGGCTTTGTGCGGACAGTGTAGAAGCTGCTTGGGATTCTCTCTCTCCCTCTCTCTGAGCTTTCCTGGCTCTCTCTCACTGTCTTATGTTTGTGTGCTGCTTTTTAAACTGGCCTACGAGTAATTTGGGACAAGTGGTATGATAAGTAACCTTCTCTTTCACCTGCTATGACAGCTCTAACGTTCCCTTTACTCTGCTGAGTTAAGATGTAAGGCAGAATGTCCCGAGATCCTCAACCAAACTACACGGTGTAATCGTATGAGCATAGGTATTCACACTTCTATCCATTCTCTCGTAAACTCACTCATTTCCCAAAGAGTGAACACTTAAGCTGTGCACTGAGAAATATAACAGTAAGCAAAATAGCCTTCGTAAATTAATATTTTTCCCTCCTTGGGATTGCATGGGCCTATAGTACCCAGTCCTAAGTTATTCAGCGCATCATTATGATTAACGTATTTCACTTCTTGCAAAGATGTTTCTAAAGTTTGGCAGAGGCAGTGGGATATCACCGGTGCTGGTTCAAACCCTAGCTCTGCCACATAGATGTGATATTTGGCAAGTTATTTAAACTTTCTAAGCATTAGTCTAGTTGCGTGTTAAATGGGAATAATAATACCTTTCCCACAGGCCTGTTATGTTTGCTTGAGAGGGAAACTTGTGTGAATTGCAGAGAACTGTACTGGTGTATGGTGGGAACTAAAGTAAAATTAGTTTGTTCCCTCTGTTTTCCTATGGCTTTCTGATCATCTTGTTATGGGTTTGTACTGAGGGCCTTGTGCCTCTCTGTGCCTCTCTGTGCCCTTGAGTATCCTCTTGCAATCACCAGCATCAGGGAATGGGACCTCATTCTACCAAGTAAGCCTGACTCTGACATGGTGCCTTCCATAGTTCACCTGTTCTGTACATTCAACATAGCCAACGTGGAGGTTTTAAGTAAGCAAGCAGCGACTTTGTCAAAAACATAGTTACAGCACTAATAAAGGCGAGTGTTTACTGACTCCCAGTTAAGGGGGTTCCATGCATTATTCTAAGTGTTTTACCTTTGTTACCTCACTGAATTCGTTTCAGAGCTCTATGGTGAAGGTGCTAGGTTGTGCCTGATTGTACAGCTGAGAAAACTGAGTAACAAAGAGAAAAAGTAAGTTGTCCAAAGGTCTGCTGCTAGAAATAGAGCAAAATAGGATTTTAGATCCCAGGCAGCCTGGCTCCAGGGGCCACCCTCTTAGTCACTGAACTATAGTGCTTCTTGCTAAGCAAGAACTTACTGTAGGATAGGGAATTGAAGTGGTATTGGGTTTCAAATAAGATCTTAAGAGATGGCAAAGGTCCCACCCAATTCATCTGATCACAAAAGAGTTCATCAAAAGTTGATTATGCAGGTGTTTGTAAAAAGAGAGAATGTGAGAGAGAATCCCCAGTATAGACTGCTGCTGTTACCCATAAAATTGAAGTGAGACAGCTAGTTCTTCTGTAAAAATTGGGAGCTGAAACCCCATAAACACATTGCATTCATTCAATATGTACAGGGTCCTTTGCACATGGCTGGCACTGTAGTAACGACACACGGATGGCTATGGTGAGCCCTGCCCATGAGGAACACATGGTCTAGGAGGGGAGCAAGGGCTACTTAAGGAGGTTCATGGCAACACAACTAGTGGGAAGAAGAACTGTGGACACACAAAGGTGAAGTAAGCACTGCCAAGACACTTTCCATAAAAAAAAGACATAAGAAAGGAATGAATCCTCTTAGAGTTCTGGAGGCATGCTTCATGTAGGCTCTCATGAGTGTATTTACACTAAGTCCATAACAATTGGGAGCTGATCCCTGCTGAGCCAAGCTCCTCCAGGACAGAACCTTCCTCTGCTCAGTTGGCTTCAAGTGAAACTGAGTATTCAGCACTTCTCCAGTGTTCCTCTCCCACCATCCCACTTCTGGCCCTCTTGATTCCTAGATTTCTAGGAAAATCTGCCTATAAAGTCAAATCCTTATTTGTTGTTAGTTCCTTCCGGAGACAGGGTCTCCACGATGCTATCGATTACTTCAGTGGAATCCTGCCCAAGGGATGCACAATGAACTCCATGATACGAGTTCAATGCCTCCTCAAGTGATGGGTTTTATGAGAAGGTAAGTCCTCTGAGCTTGGGTTAGAAATAGTCCACATCATTCCCAATGTCAAGGCTTGTTTTGGACAAAGGATGAAGATAAAAAGCAATGAATATATAAAAGCCTTTTGGAAAAGCTCAGCATAAAAATGGCAGAAGAACATATAGGGGAAAAATGTCTTTTCCTTTCATGTTAAGAGCCAAAGAGAAAAGCTTCTTTAGATTTCAAGATAAAAGGAATAATATCAGTACACAAAGCAAGCTTTAAAGACGAGCTTTATCATCGTGTCAGTAGAGCTTTTTAGCTTATCTTAGTTCATCAAGCTTTTTAGCTTATCTTAGTTCATCAAGTTCTTTAAGCTTTTTAGCTTATCTTAGTTCACCAAATAATCTTTTTTTTTCTTTTTTTGATGACAGAAATCTTATTTACTCTCATGAATGTCCTATTACCCTTGACAGGTACCTAGCATTCTGCCTTGCACATCTATTTACTTATGTGGGGAAAAAAGAAAAAAAAAAGACATTTGTTTATTCACCGTCCACAGACAGAATAAACTCCTAACGGAAATAATAAAATATTTGGGCACTGAACACATGACTGCTCTTAAATGTTTATATATTCAATTTGAGGAAATTTTTTATTTGACAGGTGTGGTCAAAGGCCCAACAGAACGATTCAAAAATGAAGAGAACTCTGGGAATAAATGGGTTAGGAAGGTAATGAAAAATTGGAGACTACGATCCAGATCTTAAAAAAGTTCTGAATGTATACTCACAAAGACTTAACGACTTTTGATAACCAGGTTAGAAATAGTGCTTTGAAAGTCCATAGAGCTGTAGCATTTGAAGGCAGTGTTTCTTACAGTATGGTCTGATACCTCTCCTTAATTAGTCTGAATGAGCCAAGTGAAACATGGTGTGGTTTAAAGCACTGATGGAACCCAAAGAAAAAGGACCCATTTCACCTTGATCCTAGAGATGTCCTCATTCAGCAGGTCCAAGGACTCCAGGAAAAGAGTAGTAATTCTAATGTTTGCATATTATTTAATATCCAATAATTTAAACCATTTATTAGTTTTCAAGTTTTAGAATCAACCTTAAACAACGGAAAGAGACTTGATTGCAGAGCATAATACCAGTGTTAACAACAATGACAAACAGAAGTCCAAAGCTGATGGGAAACCGAGAAAAAGTGCAGCAAGGTTGAGGAAGACATTTATCTTACAATGTAAGGAATGAAAAGTGATAGTACAGGTAAGGGAAATAGGTCTCTATTTTAAAATTACATCTTGTTGGGTACCTGAGTGGCTTGGTGAGTTCAGAATCCAAATCTTGATTTTGGCTCAGATTATGATCTCACTGTTCATAAGACTAAAATGAGCATTAGTTTCTGCACTGACAGAATTCTCAGAATTCTCTCTCTCTGCCCCTATCCTGTTTGAGCATATGTGCCCTCTCTCTCTCTCTCTCTCTCTCTCTCTCTCTCTCTCTCTCTCTCTTTCTCAAATAACGTATATTCATTCACACATGCATGCATACATACATACATACATACATACATACATACATACATACATAAAATTGTATCTTGTGATGGTTAATTTCATGTTTTAACTAGGCTAAGCCACAGGGCACCCAGATATATGGTTAAACATTATTTCTAGTGAGTCTGTGAGGACATTTCTTAGTACAATGAACATATGTATATCAGGAGACTAAGCAAAACATATTGCCTTGACAAACACTGGGTGGCCTCAACTAATCGATTGAAGACTGAATGGAACAAAAGGCAGAGTAAGAGAGAATCCACTGTTGTGTATCTGAGTGTCTTCAAGCTGCGATATTGGTCTCCTGACTTCAGACTCAGACTTGGAATGGAACATACATCATCAGCTCTCCTGATTCTTAGGCTTTTGGAGTCTGCCTGGAACCAAACTACTGGATCTCCTGGGTCTGCCCTTCTCAGCCTCCATAATCCTGTGAACCAATTCCTATTGATACTGAGTCTCTGCAGAACCCTAACTGGTACATATATGTAACTTCAGCCATTATGTCTTTTTGCCCTCAGATCCAGTTCCTGCACTACTCCTACAGACTGTGTTTCCTGGTTCCTTGCCACCTGGCTTCCAGAGGGGTTTGACCAATGGGTGTTTGATGGGAGAAAGGGAGGAAGGTATAAGCCCAGAGGTTTTTCTCTCTCCCACTCCACTTGCTACCAGTGATTTTATCTCCTCCAAATTCTAGTTTCTTTCCAAGAGCCTCTTCTCCCATGTTCTCAGTTCCTGCTAGGTATGGTTCTGAGTTTCTCTAGCCCTGGGGGTGGAAACAGCTTTCTGATGATACTAATTCCTGATTGCTTCGCCATCCTTTGTTTGGCTTCTGGGATTTCCCATCACGTGTGTAACTCTTTAAAATACTGATAGTGACTCACTGGCTGGCTGGACCTGACTGAAACAGCATAAAGATAGAAGTTCAGGAATATATGGGAAGGTGAGGAGAGAGAAGACAGGTGGCTTAAGCGACCTATATGTCATCTTCACATAGGAAGTCAGTAGACAGTGCTTAAAACTGACAAATCAATAAGCAGCAGTATGCTATATTACTTATATTCATGAAGATACCTAAGAAAAGAATATAAACTTGGAACAGTTAAAAGTGTTGCCTCAAATAATGGAGGCAGTAAAGAGACCTGTGGTTGCCAGGAACTCAGGGGGGAAGGGAGAGATGAATAATAGATGAATCACAGGGAATATTTACGGCATTGAAGCATCTTGTAAGACAGTGAAATGCTTGAATCATGGCATTGTGCATTTGTCAAAACTTACAGAACTGCACACCATAGTGAATGCTAAGGTAAACTTGGGACTTTCGTTAATAATAGTTTCCATTTTGGCTCATCCGTTGTATCAAATGCACTACACTGACACAAGAAGTTTACAATAGGGAACACTATGTTTTGGGGGGTAGGAGGAAGAACAGGGGAACTCTGCCCTTTCCAGTCTTCTTCTGTAAACCAAAAGCTGTTTTAAAAAATAAACTCCCTTAATGAAAGGAAGGCAGAGAGACAGAAGAGGAGGGAAGGAAAGAGGGAGAAAGGGAGCTACTTAAAAGTCATGGAGGAAACTTAAATGTGGATTACTAAGTGAAGGGATCCAATCCGAAAAGCCATATGCTTTACGTTTCCAACTATGATAACATTCTGGAAAAACAAAAAAAATCAAAACAAAACGACAACAACAACGACGACAACAACAACAACAGTAACAAAACACCTTCGGAGACAGTAAAAAGACCAGTGGCTATTAGGGTTTAGGGGGAGAGAGGAAGTGGTAATAGGTGGAGCACAGGGCACTTTAGGGTGGTGTAATTATTCTGTATGATACTGCAATAGTAGGTACATACCATTTTACATTTCTCAAAACTTATGAATCTATATAACACAAAATAAACCCTAACTGTTAGTATTGATGATGTGTCTAATGATAATGTGTCAATCAATGATGGCTCATCCACCACTTATAATTAATGTATCCACATTAGTGCAAGGTACTATAGAAACTAGTGGGGGTGAGGAAACTGTATTTTTTGTGCAATTTATCTCTAAATCTAAAATTGTTCATACAAAATGGTCTGTTTAAAAAAACCCTGATTTAAAAAAAAATTAAAAAGGAAACAAAAGAAAACGTTGCCTCTGGGGAAGAGGTGTTCATGGGGGAAACAAAGCTTTTGTTTTGTTTATTGCAAGTCCTGATCTGTAATTTGGATGTTGTGGGGTTTTTTTTGTTTTTTTTTGTTTGTTTGTTTGTTTGTTTGTTTGTTTTAACTATTTGTAGACAATACCTGGATTGAAATTTCTCAAATAAAAAAAAAATCTGTACACATGCCAGAATAGATAACATGAAAAAGACCATATTAGCAAGTGTTGGCAAGGCTATCAAGTATTCAGAGCTCACAGACACTACGCAGGCACTACTATAGAAAGAAGTTCATGTAAATTGGTATAACCATTTTGGAAACAGTTTGGAGGAATCTTACCAAAGCTGATAAGTTGGATGACATGCGACCCAGCAAATTCCCTCCTAGATAAATAAATACTATTCTAAAACATGTTCACCAAACGACATGTCCTATAATATTAACTGAAGTTTCATTCATAGTTACCCTAAGCCAGAACTTACCTAAATGTCCACCAAGAATTGCAGAAATATTGTAAACTATTCATATAATGAAATTCTATACACCAATGAGCATAAAGGATCTATGCATACAATAACATGAATATCACTAACATAAGTTTGAATGAAAGAAGCTACGTGTAGGACACATAATTCCATTTCTCTATAGTCCAAAAACAAGCAAAAGTTGTATATTTTGTAAGAAGTCAGAATAATTCCTGTCCCAAAGGAGAGATAGACCATGACTGAAAGAGGCACAGGTGGTCCCTTGGGGTACTGGTACCTTGTTTAATGAGTGCAGGTTCCACAAGTATATTGAACTTAATTTCATTAAGCTGTGCTCAGAATACTTTTAATAATATATGTCCTTTTTGGATGCCTGGGTGGCTCAGTCGTTAAGTGTCCAACTTTGGCTCAGGTCATGATCTCACGGTTTGTGAGTTCGAGCCCCACATCAGGTTGTGTGCTGACAGCTCAGAGCCTGGAGCCTGCTTCGATCCTGTGGCTTCCTATCTGGCCCTCCCCTGCTCACACGGTGTCTCTCTCTCAAAAATAAACAAACATGAAAAAAATAATATATGTCCTTTTGAATGTATACTATACTTCCGTAATCTCATTTTAATCTGAGTGCAGACCCCTAAATCACACCCTTTTTTTCTCTACTGTCTCTACTAAACATTTAAAGAATATGTACTTTAAAACATCCTAGAAGAGAGAAATATATATATGTATATATACGTATATATATATTTATATATACGTATATATACATATATGTATATGTATATGTGTATGCATGTATGTATATATACATATGTGTATATGTATATGTATATAGACATATATGTGTATATGTATATATATTTGTATATGTATATATACATATGTGTATATATGTGTATATATATGTGTATATATATATATATACACATTTTACATAACTTTTTTCAATAGTTGGAAGAATCTAAACATTAACATTTCTATGAATACCTTTCAAAGTAAGAGAAGTTCAGTTTTGAGTCCCCTATAATATTTATTCAAATTTGCTTGGGAGCCATACTGTCCCATCTTTTCTCAGCACTGCTTTCCTTTTGGGCTCTGGATATGTCCCGCATGTTATAAAATTCAGTGTAATGTGACATTGCCAAGACAAGGGAGTGCTGACGATAAGTCATTGCTCTTGCAAAATCTGCAGCCAGGCTCAGTTTTGATCTTCTTGCCACCGGATAAATTCCATCTAGGGAAATTCTTTTATTGTTAATTTCAGCTACTGTAACTTTGACTTGCTCCCCAACCTAGAATATGTTGTTATTCCTTCTGCAGGTGGGAGTGGAATCAGAGCTAAGTCACAGGCATTAGACCCAAATCTAAAGATGAGTGTGTCCATGCTTCAACTGTGAGGCTATCTTTTCCCTATGGTAACAACGTTCTGCTATTTCAAATCTAACTACTGCACTTACTGGTCTCCTTTAACACAGGAAGTACAAAACTCACACATATTGCTTCAAATTTAGTTTTGTACATGTAAACTCACACGGATTTAAAGCACACATTGCCGAGCTTACCCAAAATGAAAATTTCGTGTTGACATTTGACAAGTTCGTGATCGGTAACTCTTATTATTTGTATAAATTCTCAGATAGTTTAATATATATCACAGTATGTTTTAAATATATTTCAGAACATAGGACAAAAATACCCCAAATATCTAAGGAAGTCTAGAAAACCTCCAACAGTGAAAACTACCTAATAAATCAACTTAACCTCACCACCTGCTGTCTCTTTCTTCAACTAAACCCACTCATACATTACCTTCTCATCATTTGTCTTTTGGCTTTCTCAGACCACACTCTATTTTCAGGATGTTAAACTCGCAAGTACCTCTCAGCATATATATTTATTTTCAGCCCACATGCCTCCAATTAATAGCATTTATGAAGCATTTTCTATGTGTTCACCCATGAACATCCTTTTTTAATCCTTTCAGTAGTCCAATATTTTATTTTACTAACCACATGTGATTCTTCAGGAAGCTAAAGCACAGAGTATTTCTGTAACTTACGTACAGTTCTAATGGTTTCGAGTGGTCAATCTTCCATCCCACCGCAGGCAATGTGATCCACAGTTAGTACACTGCTGCTTCCAATTATTGATAGGAACTCAGACACAAAGACAAATCCAGGGCACATAATACTATGAATCCTGCCCTTGCTAGCACTCTACGTCTACCCGCTAGGCTGTAATGAAAATTCTGGCTTTACTTTATTCTCTAGGACAGCCTTTACTGCTGCTACTCTTATGCAGCACACTTACGTTCTTTTATAATATAAAAAAGTGAGTGTTAGGCTTTCTATCACTACTAGAAGGGGGTTGGAGTCAGGACTCAAAATGAACTTTGATGCAGTTTTAAAGTCTTTATTGTGGCAAACTGTGTAATGGTTTGGACTCTGGCATGAAGCATTGTCTCAGAGATTCAGTAGATCATCAGACTTGATGTTGACAAAGTGTTGACTCCCAAAATCTCATAAAAACCATATCTCCAGGCTTCCAGGGTGTTGACGTTAACAAAAGAAATAAAAATTTCTTACATGGTTTTGCGATTCACATGCAAACATAAGATTCCATTTCAAAAACTTTCTAACATCATGAAAAGAGACAGACACCGCATATTCTCTAACACATATGTACAGTTAATACATTAAAAAGAAAAGTACAAGCAGATTTTTAATATTAATCATATGTGCACATTAAACTGTCCCAGAACACAATTCAATTCCATGACAAACAACTGAGTTCTAATTCCCAAAAAACATGACAATCTACCAAAAATATTTACAACACACCAATAAAGCAAATTTTATATATATATAATATATATATATATATTATATATATATATATTTAATATATACATATCCACTAAATAATATAAATATTATATATATAAATTATATATGCACTAAAAACACTAATTTTATGAGCTCCATGGCAATCCTTGGAACACCAAAAAACTATGAGTTCAAAATTGCTCAGATTTCTTTGTATCCAAATATGTTTCATGAATTTTTATTCCACAGTGTTGAGAACAATAGTACTATTGTGTGCATACAGCAAATCAATATGTGTCAGCCACCGGTTTAAATTATTCTGGATCAATTGTTTACTCAAACTTGGATAAAACACACAGCACAAAAGTGACAGTAAACAACAATGAAGCTTGCTCTCCATAATTATAACATTACTGGTTCTATAAGGAAAATTAAGTTGCTGGATGACAAGTAGAAGGGGGATAAAAATGACAGCAGGAATTCAAAAGCTTATTTGAGGTGCCAGTCACCACATATAGGCACTCAAGCATAGCAAGGTCATAAACTTCCTCCTTACTTGTGCCATATGAGCTATAAAGGTATGAGAATGAATAAAGACTATGGGATTTATTTCAAAAATCTGTACAACCTAAGCGCAGACTCGTTTTAGAAGACAGTAAATGAATGCCTCACCAGAAAGGCCACCGTGTCAAGTTCCTTTTCACGGTCTGCCCAAAAGGATACATAAAATACTTTCATTTTCCTATTAATATATGAATCAACTATATTAGTTGTTTCTTCACATTTTATAAGTTTTAAAACAAATCTTCAGCAAGGTTTTGCTAAAAACCTAGCAAAAACAAAGATTTTTTTTTAACATCCTGTTTTTTAAACTAGAAATGGCAATATTTTTTAAGGGACCAGCTAAACAACATATTGAATTTAGGATGGACATTCAGATCCAAACCGAAATCAGATAGCCCAGATAACCCAAAGCATGAATGCAAGTTCAAGTGCAATAAAGTAACAAGGTATAGCAGGGAAAAACTAAGATTCTCAGTTAAGTTCAAATAACTGCATGGTGTCAATGGTTGTGTTTCAAAGCTGTGCTGAGCAAAGTTATCCTCCCAGCTACATCTAATTTCAAAACCCTCTGGGAAGCTACCTCGATAAGCTATATGTTGAAATTACATTCTAATATGGTCATTGGATTCATTTTTAATTACTATACAATTATATACAATAGGGAAGTTGTACAAATATATATCTTTTCCTGAGGGGCTAATTAGCTAAAACGGTTACTTTGGGCAGGGTGGGGGAGAAAAACCTCTGTATTTGAAATACCATTGGCCATGGAAGCTAGTAATGAAAATTTATATAAGCTTCCTATGAAACGAGTATAATTTAACCCTCTGCATCTTTTAAAAAAATTATTCACTTTTATTTACTCATGTGGCAGTATTTGTGACAACACATTATCATTGAGTAGTGAAAAAAAGAATATGAGGCTTACTGTGAAACTGTATATTAGGAAGCTATGCCATTTGAACTCTACAAGCTCAAGAGTCAAAATCACAACTCTCGGGGCGCCTGGGTGGCTCAGTCGGTTAAGCGTCCGACTTCGGCTCAGGTCATGATCTCACGGTCCGTGGGTTCGAGCCCCGCGTCAGGTTCTGTGCTGACAGCTTGGAGCCTGGAGCCTGCTTCAGATTCTGTGTCTCCCTCACTCTCTGACCCTCCCCCATTCATGCTCTGTCTCTCTCTGTCTCAAAAATAAATAAACATTAAAAGAAAATTTAGAAAAAAATCACAACTCTCATTGTTCCCCTAAAAAGCTGCCAAGCAGGGAGAAACCATAATATGGAAGATTTAATAGGTCATGTTTCAGCCTGGGATGGATGGTTCTATTGCACAATACTTAAACTTGAAAGAATAGTGGTACAAAATCACTCCTTGGCCCTTCCGATATCGCAGTAAAATCTGGCTGCGGCACCACTGACTAAACACCATTAAGTCTTGCTGCCACCAATAACTGAGGTCACTTGGATAATCAAGAATTCCATGCTGGACCACAGGATATAAACACTATCATAAAAGTGAAAAGTACTCTGTGTGGCTCTCCTGTTTGATCCCTGTGGTCTTTGATTGTCAAACAAAAGACCAATACCTGCTAACATAACTGTGCATGGACATAAGATAATAAAGGAAAGTCCTGGAGCAAAACTGTTAACCAACTGCCATGATATTTATAAGAGTGATGCATGGTAATGTGGATATTTCCTGTTATCCAACAACAATGACAAACACAAGTGAGGAAAATCTCTTTTGCCCAAAGATAACCTCAACCAGTTATTTGGTGCCAAAAAAAATGTACCACCGCTCTAGATCAGTAATACTTCAGAGAATTCCAACGGCTATTATGTATGCAGGTTTAGTCACCACGCTTACCCCTACTCATTTACACTATGTGACTTCCATTTTAAAATAAATTATCCTGGAAAGATTTCCAGATCAGTATGTGAGATTGGTACAAGTCCAAGTCATTTCCGAGTGGATTCCATCCGTGTCCATAACCAGCACCAGGTTTTTATTCATTTATTTTTTGAAATTCACTCATTGGTTTTTAATAGAAACCGTGTGGTTTCTCAATGCATTTTCAATTTTACCTACGTATAAAGAATTTCCCAAGTTAATTTTACTAAACAAAACCTTCCGTGTGTCTACCATTTCCTTTAGGAGCTCAGTAAACATAAACATTACATTTCAATATAAAATCTTTAGAAACGTCTTAAGAATGTGTACTCAGTTGAACTTTGAATCTTTTGGTTTGTAATCACCGTGCCCATGATATTCAAAGCCATACAAATCCTTACATTATTAACAGTGATAGGCTTGAATTTCTTAGAAATTCTTAGAAAAAATCCTTGGTCAAAGAGTTGGAATCCAGTTAAAACTCGGAAAGGTGTGGGATTGAGAATACCCTGTGCACCAACTATTGCAACAACTTTTCACACATATTCGATCTTTCGTCCAGAAAGAGTGGAAGTCAAAAAAGGAAAGTAAAAAGAAAGAAAACAAATGGGGCGGGAGGAGCCGGGAGGTGGGTGAACAGCAAGGAAATTCTAGCTTTATTACACAAGCATGGAACCAAATTCCTTTGGAGGGGGTGGGGGTGGAATGGCTTCTTCTGACAACTTCAGATCAATGAGGGAACAAGAGAGAACATGGATCTGCCCATACAGTCCTGGAGACATCTCAATCTGGGGTTAGGACGAAAGGGGACCTCCCTTGCTGTCCAAAAGTCTTCTCCCTCCGCAGACCCGGTGCTGGGAGGCAGCAGAGGGCACAGCTGCCCCGGAGTCCCAGAAGGCGGCGCCGCATCCCGGGGGCTCGGGCCTGGACCATCTGGTGCTTCTTCGCCCATAAAGTGCACTAGGGGACGCGGTCCCGGCTGTCCCTGGTTCATCCCTCCAAGCACAACCTGTCCTGGGGCTGAGAGGTCGCGCGGCGGTGGCCCGAATCTCACTCCCAGGCACTGGGAAGCAGCGGAGTCTCACCACGGGTTTCAGGTTCACTCCCAGGACTTGGCGCGCCTGACGCCGCGCTTCTGCCAGGCTGCTCTCGACCCACACGTCGCCAACTACGCGGATGGTGGGGAAGGTGGTCAACGTCGGGGTGGCCGCGCTCCCACTCTCCTCCAGGGTGCGACCCCTGGAGCAGGGCCCGGGTGCCAGGGGCTTACAGGGGCTGCTGTCCTCGTGGGACGGTGGCGGCGGGGGCGGCACCTTCCTCTGGCCGACCGCCACTGTGCGGGCTCCGTGGCGCCTCCGCCTGGCAGCTGGCCGGCCCGTCTGCAGGCAGGCCTCCGGGGGCTGCTGCCACCGCGTGTACACCATCTTCTCCTCAGGCGCCTCCAGGGCGGCCCCTCCTGCAGCGCTAGAGGCTCCTTCCCCTGCTGCCAGGGCCAGGGCCTCCTGGGGCCAGCGCCCCCAGCTTCTTCTTGCTGCTCAGGATGTGAGGCCACTAGGGGCCGCCCGCGCTTGCCAGGTCTCGCGGCCGCCGCAGGGCCCTGATGAATTTTCTACCATGAAACCAAATCAGGAGGCAGGCTGTGAGAGTTACACCGCAGTTGCTAGGAGACCAGGCGCTTTGTGAGGTCACAATGTCTGCATATCTTATCACGGTGGGCTGCCCAAAGCTGCCTTAGGTTTGGCTGTGTTTAAGATTATGCCCTTGAGAAAGACCTGCACCTAATCTTACCTGAGAAGGCCCATAATTCTTCACGAGTTCAAGAGGGTAGTCCTAGAGGTGAATGCACGGGTGCTTCAGCCTCCATTAATTCCATCTAACATGAAATGACACTTAACGGTGGACAGTACACACACCTTGCAATCAAACATGACTCTAAGAGGGTTTTAGCTAATTAAATGCCTTGTCATGCAACGCACTGAAAGCCAAATTGAAATAACTACTCTACCCTTTCAAAGAATACCGATATACTGTGCCTTGCTTAGGGTTCCATACCTGTGTTGGTACAGCTCACAGTTCACGAAGCTGTTCTTCACAGCAGCAGCAAACAGTTTGCCTAGTTAGTATCCATGCTCAATTTCATGCAGCCTAGGGAAGACCGAGTCATTGTGTGCTTAAGAGCAAAGCGTCAACGAATTCTGTGTGAGTGGCCAGTAGGGCATTCAGTGCCACTAAAACCTATTCACTACCTACCAATTCATGATATTTCAGGTAAGTCATACACAGGGAGTAAGAGACCATATGGGATTCCAAGGGTAGAAAACGTGTTACACCGTCCGTGTAAGTGCTTTTGAAAGCAACCAGCATAGTCCATCCATCATCACCACATACACAATTCATTCACAAAATACTACAAGGACCACCTACCATGATCAACTGAAATACACTTCCTCATGAAAGGACGACTCCAAAGTATGTGAATCACTAAGAGTGATAAGTCATGGTAACAATCAGAAGAGAAACTTGCCAAGGTCAACGTGATACATGTGACAGGCCTCTGTCTTTCTTCAACTCCTTTTCTCAAACACACAAACAAAACTTTCATCTACGCAGCTTAAGCTACTACTACCTCACACTCATAAAGTGCTGAAAATGGAAAGCTATCCTCATATTCAGTACGAGCAACCCCTTCGATTTCCTTTTTCATTCAATGTAATTTATTTTCAAATTGGTTTCCACGCAACACCCAGTGTTCATCCCAACAGGTGCCCTCCTCAATGCCCGTCACCCACTTTCCCCTCTCCCCAACCCCACGTCAACCCTCAGTCTGTTATCAGTATTGAAGAGTCTCTTATGGTTTGCCTCCCTCCCTCTCTATAACTTTTTCCCCCCATCACCTTCCCCATGGTCTTCTGCTGAGTTTCTCCGGATCCACACATGGATGAAAACATATGGTATCTGTCTTTCTCTGCCTGCCTTATTTCACGTAGCATAATACCCCCCAGTTCCATCCACGTTGCCACAAATGGCCAGATTTCATTCTTTCTCATGGCCAAGTAGTATTCCATTGTATATACATAAACCACAACTTCTTTATCCACTTGTCAGTTGATGGACAGCTAGGCTCTTTCCATAGTTTGGCTGTTGTTGAAAGTAGTGCTATAAACATTGGGGTACATGTGCCCCTATGTCTCAGCACTCCTGTACCCCTTGGGTAAATTCCTAGCAGTGCTACTGCTGGGTCTTCGGGTAGGTCTATTTTTAATGATTTAAGGAACCTCCACACTGTTTTCCAGAGCGGCTGCACCAGGTTGCATTCCCACCAACAGTGCAAGAGGGTTCCTGTTTCTCCACATCCTCATCAGCATCTATAGTCTTCTAATTTTCTCATTGTAGCCACTCCGACTGGCATCAGGTGATATCTCATTGCGGTTTTGATTTGGATTTCCCTGGAAAGGAGTGCTGTTGAGCATTTTTTCATGTGTCTCTTGACAATCTGGATGTCTTTTTTAGAACAGTGTCTGTTCATGTCTTCTGCCCATTTCTTCACTGGATTATTTGTTTCCCAGGTGTGGAGTCGGTGAGTTCTTTTTATAGGTTTTGGATAGTAGCCAATTATCCAGTGTGACTTTTGTACACATCTTTTCCCATTCGGTCAGTTGCCTTTTAGTTTTGTTGATTGTTTCCTTCACTGTGGAGAAGTTTTTTATTTCAATGTGGTCCCGATAGTTCATTTTTGCTTTTAGTTCCGTTGCCTTCGGAGATGTGTCAACTAAGAACTTGCTGACGCTGAGGTCAAAGACGATTTTTCCTGCTTTCTCCTCAAGGGTTTGATGGTTTCCTGTGTGACATTCACGTCCTTCATCCATTGTGTGTTTATTTTTGTGAGTGGTGTAAGAAAGTGGTCTAGTTTCATTCTTCTGCATGTTGCTGTCCACTTCTCTCAGCATCATTTGTTAAAGAGACTGTCTTTTTTTCCATTGGATATTCTTTCCTGCTCTGTCAAAGATTAGTTGTCCATATGTATGTGGGTCCAATTCTGGGGTCTCTATTCCATGCCATTAAGTCTATGTATTTGTTTCTATGGCAATATCATGCTGTCTTGATGGTTATAGCTTTGTGGTACAGGCTAAAGTCTGGCATTGTGGTGCCTCTCACTTTGGTTTTCTTCTTCAGTATTACTTTGGCTATTCAGGGTCTTTTGTGTTTCCATACACATTTTATGATTGCTTGTTCCAGCTTGGAGAAGAATTCTGGTGCAATGTGATTGGGGCTGCATATAATGTGAGGACTGCGTTGGGTCATACTGATATTTCGTCAATATTCATTCTTCCAATCCATGAGCATGGGATGTTTTTCGCTTTCTCTGTATCTTCTTCAATTTCCTTCACAAGCTTTCCATAGTTTTCAGCATAAAGATCTTTTACATCTTTGGTTAGTTTTATTCCTAGGTATTTTTTGACTCTTGTAGCATTGTAAATTGGATCCATTTCTTTATTTCTCTTTCTGTTGCTTCATTATTGGTGTATAAAACACAACCAATTTCTGTACATTGATTTTGTACCCTGCAACATTGCTAAATTCATGTATCAGTGCTAGAGGACTTTTGGCGGAGTTTGTCGGATTTTCCATGTATAGTGTCATGTCATCTGCAAAAAGTGGAAGTTTGACTTTGCAAATGATGATACCTGTAATTTCATTTACTGTCTGATTACTGATGCTAAAACTTCCATCACTATGTTCAACAACCGGGGTGAGAGTGGACATCTCTGTCTTGTTCCTGATCTCAGGGGGAATGGTTTTAGTTTTTCCCCATTGAGGACGATTTTTACTGTGGGCTTCTCATAAATGGCTTTTATGATGTTTAAGGTATGTTCCTTCTATCTTAACTTTCTTGAGGGTTTGTATCAAGTAAGGAAGCTGTATTTCTCAAATACTTTTTCTGCACCTATTGACAGTGTATTATGGTTCTTACGTTTTCTTTTACTAATGTCATATAGCACATTGATTGATTTGTGAATATTGCGCTAGCCCTGCAGGCCAGGAATGAATCCCGCTTGATCGTGTTGAATAAGACTTTCTATATGCTATTGAATGTGATTTGTTGGTATCTTGTTGAGAATTTTTGCACCCCTATTCATCAGGGATATTGGCCTGTAAATCTCCTTTTTTTCTGTGTCTCTCGTTTGGGAAGCAAAGTAATGCTGGCTTCATACAATGAGTCTGGAAGTTTTGCTTTCATTTCCATTTTTTGGAACAGCTTGGGAAGGATAGCTATTATCTCTACTTTAAATCTCTGCTAGAATTCGCCAGGGAAGCCACCTGGTCTAGGACTCTTATTTATTGGGATATTTTTGATAACTGATTCAATTTCCTCACTAGTTATGGGTCCGTACACATTTTCTATTTCTTCCGGTTTGAGTTTTGCAAGTGTGTGGTTATGGAGGCATTTGTCCATTTCTTCCAGGTTGTGCAGTTTGTTGGCATAGAAGATTTTATAGTGTTTCCTGATGATTGCTTGAATTTCTGAGGGATTCGTTGTAATAATTCCATTTTCATTCGTGATTTGACCTATATGGGTCCCCTCTCTTTTCTTTTTGAGAAGCTAGGCTAGACGTTTATCACTTTTGTGTATATTCTCAAAAACACAACTCTTGGTTTCATTGATGTGCTCTACTGTTTTCCTTTAGACTCCATATTGTTTATTTCTGCTCTGATCTTTATTATTTCTCTTCTTCTGCTCGGTTTGGGGTGCCTTGCTGTTCTGCTGCTAGTTCCTTTAGGTGTGCTGTTAGATTTTGTATTGGGGATTTTTCTTGTTTCTTGAGATAGGCCTGGATAGCAATGTTTGTTGTTGTTGCTGTTGTAGTTGTTTTGTTTTGTTTTGTTTTGTTTTGTTTTGTTTTGTTGTTGTTTTGTTTTGTTTTGTTGTGCCCTGTCAGGACTGCCCTTGCTGCATCCCGAAGGTTTTGCATTGTTGTATTTCGTTTTCATTTGTTTCCTTATATCTTTTAATTTCTTCTCAAATTGCTTGGTTGACTCATTTTCGTTAGTGGGATGTTTTTTAACCTCCATGCTTTTGGAGATTTTCCATATTTTTTTCTGTGGTTAATTTAATGTCCCTGCAATTACCACATTCTTATCAATAAGGTTCTGTATGGTTTTAATTAATTGTTTTATATACTTGTGTGTCTCCGAATTTGGTGTGTAGACATTGAAAATGTTTAGCTCTTCCTGATGGAGAGACCCTGAAATTAATATAGAAAGCCCTTCATCATCTCTTGTTACAGCCTTCAATTTAAACTCTACTTTGCATGATATAAGTTGGCTACTCCAGGTTTCTTTTGACCACCAGTAGCATGATAGATTGTTTTCCATCCCTCCCTTTCAATCAGAAGGTGTCCTCATGTCTAAAATCTGTCTCTTGTAGACAGCAAATAGGTGGGTCTTGTTTTGTTTTTTGTTTTTGTTGTTTCTATCCATTCTGATAAGCTATGTTGTTTGGTTGGAGCATTTAGTCCATTGAAATTCAGTGTTATCAGGGAAAGATATGCGTTTAGAGTCATTGTGATGTCCGTAGGTTTCATGCTTACCTTGGTGCACCAGTTTCCTTTCCCACCAACAGGGAGAGAGGGTTACTCTTTCTCCATATGCTCGCCAGCATCTGTGGTTTCCTGAGTTGCTCATTTTAGCCACACTGACTAGTGTGAGGTGGTGTCTCAGTGTGGCTTTGATTTGTATTTTCCTGATGATGAGTGATGTTGAGTATCTTTTCATGTGTCTGTGGGCCATCTGGATGTCTCCTTTGGAAAAGTGTCTATTCATGTCTTCTGCCCAGTTTTTCACTGTATTACATTTTCCCGGTGTGACTTGGGTAAGTTCTTTATACATTTTGTATAGTAACCCTTTACCAATATGTCATTCACAAATATCTTCACTCCTTCCATCGGTTGCCTTTTAATTTGGCTGATTGTTTCCTTTGCAGTGCAGAAGATTTTTATCTAGACCAGGTCCTGATAATTCATTTTTGCATTTCATTCCCTTGGCTTTTGAGACTTGCCAAGGAAGAAATTGCTGCAGTTGAGGTCAAAGGGTTTTTTTTCCTCTTTTCTCCTCTAGTGTTTTGATGGTTTCCTGTCTACATTTAAGTCTTTCATCCATTTTGCATTTATTTTTGTGCACGTTGTAAGAAAGTCATCTAGTTGATTCTTCATCATGTTGCTGTTCAGTTCTCCCAGCACCATTTGGAAAGAGACTGTCTTCTATGCATTGGATTCTCTTTCCAGCTTTGTCAAAGATTAGTTCAGCATACATTTGTGGGGCCCCTTCTGGGTTCTCTATTCTGTTTCATTGGTTAATGTGCCTGTTTCTGTGCCAATGTCATACTATCTTGATGATTACAGCTTCGTAGGAGAGTCGAAAGTCTGGGCTGCCTCCCACTTTGGCTTTCTTTTTTCAACATAACTTTGGCTACTCAGGTTCTTTGGTTGTTCCGTGCCAATTTTCAGATTGCTTGCTCCAGTCTGGAGAAGAATGTTGGTACAATTTTGATTGGTATTGCATTAAAAGTGTAGATTGCTTTGGGTAGTATTGACATTTTAACACTATTCATTCTTCACTCTATAGGCATGGATTGTTTTTTTTTTTTTTTCCTGATTTTGTTGTGTCTTCATCATTTTCCTTCATACATTTTCTATACTTTTCACCGTACAGATCTTTTACATCTTTGGTTAGGTTTCTTGCTAGGTATTTTATGGTTCTTGGTGAAATTGTAATTGGCATTGATTTCTTGACTTCTCTTTCTGTTGCTTCCTTATTGATGTATAGAAATGCAACCAGTTTCTTTACATTGATTTTGTATCCTGTGAGTTTGGTCAATACATGTTTCAGATCTATCAGCGTTTTCATGGAGTCTTTTGGGTTTTCCGCGTTCAGTCTCATGTCATCTTTGAAAGGCCAAAGTTTGACTTTCAGTGATATATGTTCAGTTAAGTGTAGTTAAAAAGAATTTACCCTTTGGGCTCTATGGTAACTTCATAATTGCACAATAAGTGAGAAATAAGCAAGAACTTTGCATGTTATCCCACATTAGGTTTGGTAACTGGTATCTAACTCTTTAAAATATATTGAATTCCTCATGATATGGATAGAAGTATGAAACATCTAACTTCACCCAGTGCACACGTGTGTATTTGTAAACACATATGCTAATCAGCAAAATTGTAATACTAGTGAGGTGTACCAAATTTTACACGTTTATGGTACATATAATATTGTTTTACCGTCTTTATGGTAGCATCCTAAATAAGACATTTGGAATCAAGGAGAGAATCCAGAACCTACAGGGTACATTCTCCATGCTCTATCCTGGCTTTCAAATAAATGAACAAATGGAATTAAAAAAAATAGATTGCACTGGTAATCATGTTTATTGCAATTGTGCGATAACTTTTTATGGGCTCTAGCCATAATAAGAGTACACGTGAATAGGGTTTGGAAATAACACCTATTTATTACTTGGTTTGACATGACAAACTCACTAGCAACATATACTTTCAAAAACTTTTTTAATTTTTACTATTCATTTTTTCAGATATTCTATAAGGCCCAATAATGTATTACTCCACATGTAGAAGAGCAAAGGTAGAAATGGTGAACTTTGCATGTGTTACAATGGCTATCATATAATATTATTTGATATCCTAGAATTTTAAACAATTATACAGCTGCAGGACTCATGCTAGGTATTTAAACCTTGACATACTTTAGCTTTCTGTTTTTCATTATTCAATAGTTTTATTAGAATTAGCTTTTGCTACAATCTCATAACTATTAACTTGGGTAATAGACATCCAAGTTTCCAGCTTATCTGTTTTTGTATCAGTGATTAAAATCAATCCCTATGTCATTGCCTTTTTAATTAACCATGGCTATGGTTTAGTTCTTTTATCACTGCAATACTAAATTCTCTGTTGTCTTCTATGCCTTTTTTCAAGCTCAGTGATTAATCTTATAACAATTATTCTAAATTCTTGTTGTTATACTGCTTTTATCTATTTTGATCAATTCTTTAACGCTTACTTCTCCTGGAATTTCGTCTGAGGGGAATTCTTCCATTTCATCATTGTGGATAGTTTTCTATTCCTTATGTGTTTTAACGTTTTTTTTGTTGCTGTTGTTGTTGTTGTTGTTGTTGTTGTTGTGTTGTTTTGTTTTGTTTTGATTTGTTTTGTTTTGTTTTGTTTTGTTTTATGTGCTCTGCACCTGAGAGCACTGCTATATTAAAATGGACTCATCCCCTCTCCATGGCCTGGCCCTTCTGGAGGTGTGTTTTGGAAAGTGTTACTTGCTTTGTGTTGCTATGACTTTCGTTGTTTGATTTCTCATCTCAGAGTGATTTTTGAAAATCCCACGAGGTTTGCTTTGATTTGCTCCTTGAAGTACCGAATGAAGTAATTGGAGGTTTGCACTACCTTGACAGGGGTTAAAACACTTTAAGTTGCCAAGGATGGATGTTCTTGCCCTTCCCAACAATGGGGGTTTCTCCTGGTAGTGAGATCCTGGAGATGTGATGGCGCCAAAGCCTGGGCACCACAGAGACGTCTCCTCCGAAAGGCTCTGGGCAGCTGCACTTATGAAAGCCGCTCATTTTCTGATTTCCCAGAAGTTACCTTGGGCAAAATTGTGGATTTTTTAAATTACCCGGCCCCATCAATTTCTTCTACCAGCCAGATCTTCGATTGTAGGCAAATGATACCTCAGAGTATGCTTTTCCAATTTGTAAAGGGGAAGTATAACACCTATGTTCAGTATAGTTGTGAGATTATTGGTAATGCCTGTAAAACGTGTGGAAAAAATCCTGGCACATTACACTCAATAAACACTGTATTGTGTTTTGATTTCCTCATAGTTGTCACTACATCCATGCAAACTGTATCTCCAGGGTGGGGTCTTTTGTAGGTCAAAATGTAAGCTACACCATAGAAGCTATCAACGAGGCAAACTGTTTTTCCTATTCTTGAGGAGGTGACCCTTCCCTTTTTTGAATATGAATACTAAATTTGGTGGTAGAGATTATTGAAGACTTGAATGTATATTGCCGTCCAGCACACCGGGAGATAGTTAAAAGTCCCCTATTTCAGGCACTGTGGATATACATATCGAGCACCTTAGGTGTCAGGTGCTATTGGGTTCAAGTACACAGTGATAATCAAACATGCACGCTCCATATATTCAGGATGTTTCAAACCTTAGCTACAAAAGGTACATGTGTAATTACAACTTGTGGCAAATGCTGTTAAATAAAAGACTAAATGTTATCAGAAGGAATGACACAGGGGACAGAATGCTGATTAGAGGATTGACCAACAAAGGTTTCTTGGGGAGAAAAGTCCTTTATTCAAACTTGGACCCGTAGCAAGAACGGTAAGCTAACTAACGAACACAAAATGCATCCTAAGCGGAACCTACGTGGGTCTAATTTGAGAAACCAGGAGAAGAGATGGTCCCAATCACCTAATGAAAGGAGAATGAGGAAAGATGTCATTAGAGGGGTGGCAAGGCAGGACTGCCAACGTCTGGTGGTCACGTTACAGATTCTATGTGTCATTTTGAGTACAGTGGAGATTAGAGGGTTGTTTTAAGCAGAGGAATGAACTGCTCAGATTCAGGATTTTTGGATTGCATTCCTGATGCAGTGAAAAGAATGAACTGGGATTTTGGTTGGAAGGGAAAGGCAGCATGGGGCTAAGAACGAAAATGGAGAGTAAGCAGAAGGTGTTGAGAAACTAGCTGGCTTGGCATACGTTGGAGGTGGAGTTGAGAACCCCTGCTGCTGAATGGATCACAGGAAAGACTTGAGGAGGGGACGACTGACAATGAGTCTCTTTCCCCTTGAGCAACTGAAGACAATGTCCCATTAACAGAGAGACACAAGAGGGGTCTTAAGTTGGTCATGGATTTCAGTTGCTTATTGATTGGGTATTAATTCACATACTTACAGAAGTTTGCTTAGAATTTTAACTTTTCGTTGTTTTGTGTCTACCGAATTGCTTCGTTATTACCATCTTGAGGTTCTAACTGATGGTCTCCAATTCTTCGCTGTCAACAAGACTTTCTTACATAAGATTATGGAATTGATGGGTGATGTAGGTACCTCATCTTCTACCCAGTCTTGGTCATCGTCACAAATACTTAATGGCCACTGTTGCACAGGAACCTCAAACTCCAACAGGGTTGTTCTCACTGTTCTTGAAATGCCTGCCCCTCCTTTTTTCCCACACATTTGCTTTTGTCTCCTTTGTCCTTCTCCTTTCTGCCTGCCAGCTAGAAATTTGGTCATCCTTTACGATTCTTTGTGCTATGCCTCTGAGATGTCTTTACTGATCAACTCAGCTCAGTGGACTTTCCTGATACATGAAACTTGACCTTGAAGTCTTACTGTGCTTTGTATGGTGTTTGGGTTTTTTCTACCCTCAAATATTGTAAGTTTCTTGAAGGCAAAGATGAGGTCTTCCATGCTTCCAGAAACTTTTATAAACACTCAAACATGGTCAAAGTTTAGAAATCTTTCTTGGTGAAGTGGTGGAGTCAATGTCATATCAGGTGGCAGGGGAGTCTGGTGAAGGAATTTTCGGATTCAAGCGCAACCTTGAAACAACGTTTACATCACAAACTAAAGGCAATTACCTAACTTCACAAAAATAATAAGTTACTGCACATATCTTCACGTTTCACAAAAGAGTTATATCATGACCTCTGTTTTCTCATACCTCTCAATGCATATTGGAGACTGAACTTGAAGAACGTGCTTTCAGAGTATTGTGATATCTCAATGTTAACTGTTGCAGTACTTTCTAGAGTCATACTGTTCGTTTTTGG
Organism: Panthera onca; assembly: GCF_046562875.1. NCBI lineage: Eukaryota > Metazoa > Chordata > Mammalia > Carnivora > Felidae > Panthera > Panthera onca. The sequence goes on from NW_027675867.1 coordinate 2,397,041, forward strand.
CTTTCATTCTCTGACATATATTCATCAAGACAGATTCTGGGCATGAATCCAAAAAGCAGTTTCAGAAAACTAGAAAATTAAACAGCACCAACTAAATTTTCAGTTGTAACAGTTACTACTAAGGAGATCTCATATAATTCTGTCTTTATCTGGACCATGGAAAATTAACTCTTGCCTTTTCCAGTCTCAGTATTTATGGAGCTGGGATACCAAACTAGGGTATGTCTAGATATTGGATACCCTAATCTCCCACTCAAGTGTGCCATATCATGGAACACATATTTTTCAAACATGTCAAAAGATGTTTCCTTTGAGAATTTGGGGAATTTTCAACATATTATGGAAGCCATGCAGAGTCTCTTAAAGCATATAGGTAGTCTTTTTGTGTAGGAGCTTTATGAAAGAAGAAGAAGAAGAAGAAGAAAAAGAAGAAGAAGAAGAAGAAGAAGAAGAAGAAGAAGAAGAAGAAGAAGAAGAAGAAGAAGAAGAAGAAGAAGAAGAAGGAGGAGGAGGAGGAGGAGGAGGAGGAGGAGGAGGAGGAGGAGGAAGAGGAGGAGGAGGAGGAGGAGAAGGAGGAGAAGGAGAAGAAGGAGAAGAAGGAGAAGAACAAGAACAAGAAGAACAAGAAGGAGGAGAAGGAGGAGGGGGAGGGGGAGGGGAAGGGGGAGGGGGAGGGCGAGGGCGAGGGCGAGAGGGAGGGGGAGGAAAGTGATGTCAATATGCCCACAAAATAATTTTTGCATTGCATTTTATTGTCCAGAAAGAGGAACCCATTGAGAATTCCTTAAACTGGATTCATCTCCTCCTTTTGTCTGGGGATTTCAACATCTACCCTAGTGGTTCTTAAGCCAAGCTCAAATTAGAATGATCTGTGGAACTGACATCCAGACATCAGGGTGATTCTGATGTACAGCCAGGGTTTAAGGCCAAGGCAGCTAACTAAACATTAACGCGCTGTAGTAGATACGCTTCATGTTGAGCACAGTAAAAGGGAAATGTTCATAGCAGTCTTCCGTATAATAAATACAGTATGGAAACATACATTACAAACGTGAATCAACAGTAGAAGGGATAAGCAAATTGTTAAATAATCATATAACAGAATACAATGTGGAAGTACCAATCCCTGAGTTACACCTATGCAAAACAACATCGATGAGCGTTATAATGTTGAACGGAAGAAGCCAGATCTAAAGAAATGCAAATTTTCCATTATATTTTTATAAAATTCAAACATGGACTAATTTAATCTCTGTTGTTCAAAGTCAGGATATCGATTACGTTGGAGAAGGGAGATGGAGCAGGAATGGGGAGTGATCGCAGGGAGAGAATTCATGGTGCTGGTAATGTTCTCCTTTTGGAGTTTCATGGACGTTAGAGGCCTAAGGTTATACAATATAAAATTATGTATTTCCTTTACATTTTCAGTATGTCCTCAAACCTATATGCTGAACTAATTGCAGAAGTTCATCTGTATTAAAAGCAATAGAATCCTTTGAAATAAGCTCTTTGCCCAAAAAAATAGTAACAAAATTTGACAGTGGGATGGATCATTATGCGTCATGATTTACTACTAGTTCTTGTTTTGTTTGTTTCTTTGCCTGTCTGTTTGTTGGCTTGCTTGCTTGTTTGTTCGTGTTTAATATGATGTGGTCCTGGAGCAGACCCACTGAAGATGATATTTTGGAAGTTAATATATTAATTAGAGTAAGTGGGTTGATGAATCTGTTCCCTAAGGTCTTTCCTAAAGCCAATAGCATATGGTGTAAAGCCAATTATATGATTTTCAAACAAATGTAATTTCTTATAAACTCAGTTTTTATGGACTCCTGTGTGGCTCAATTGGTCAAGCATCTGACTTCAGGTCAGGTCATGATCTCATAGTCTGTCAGTTTGAGTCCGGAATTGGATTTGGATTTTGGATTTTCTCTCTCTCTCTCTCTCTCTCTCTCTCTCTCTCTCTCTCCCTCTCTTTCTCTCTCTGGCCCGGCTTTTACTCTTTTCTCTCTCTTAAAAATAGATCGACATTAAAAAAATTAAAACAATGAAAAAAATAATAATGTTGATTTTGAGACAGAGAGAGCACAAACAGAGAAGGGGCAAACAGAGGGGATAGATGATCCAAAGTGAGTTTTATGCTGATAGCACTGAGTCTGGTGTGGTGCTTGTATTCACAAATTGTGAGATCATGACCTGAGCAGAAGTTGGACACTCAGCTGACTCAGCTACCCAGGTATCCCTAGACTCCCATTGTAAGCTAGACCTTAGCAACGTTAACACTGGACTATTTGAAACTATCCTTGATATGTTGAATGTACCTAATAAATTTATGAAATTGAAACACTTTATTTATTTAAATGATACTAGACTGAATCATTTATTTGAAACGTTATTTTATGATTATGGTAGTCTTAAAGTTTACTGCAGAAAAGTTAGAAAATTAAAAAAAAAGAAAAAAATGGTCATAAGTCAAACACCTGGAGATAAGCATATCTAAACACCTTTTTTTATGTTTATGTATTTTTGGCAGAGAGAGAGAATGAGAGAGAGATGAGCAAGAGTGAGCGATGGGAGGAGAGAGAGAGATAGAATCATAAGCAGGCTCCACGCTGTCAGTGCAGAGCTTAATATGCAGCTTGGTCCCACACACTGTGGAATCATAACTGAGCTGGAATCTGGAGCCAGATGCTTAACCGACTGAGCCATTCAGGTGCCCCTGGAGATAAGCACCTCTAACACTGTGGTATAATCGCCAGGGAAGAGGTATATGTACATGCATTAACCAGAATTAGCCATGTAGCTGTGAATCCTATTTCTGGTCATCTAGTGATAAGAGCATTTCGCTAGGTCATAAATGTTCTGCAGGGCTATGAATTTTAAAGGCCACATAGCATGCCATAACCTATTTAAACACTGCTATTGATCATTTAGGGTGTTCGATTTTCTTGCTTCAATTAGTTGCTACAAGTAGAATTAGCTTTTCATGGTCTAGACACAGTTTAGTAAATGTCAATTAAAAAATAAAAAGAACTGCAGCCAGTAATGTGAGGCGGAGGAACAGGTATGACCAGATTTGGCTTCACCTTGTCGATTGCTGGCAGTGTTTACATCCTTCTCTCCCTCATCCTCTTTTTCTCCTCCTAGACCCACAACCTCCACCTCTTTATTCCTCCTTCTTCTCATCCTCGTTTCTCTGTCTATACTGGCCTCCTTGCTTGCCATCAGTACACACGTTCACACTCCTGCCTTGGGGAATTCATGGGTCCTTCTGCCTAGATCACCTTCCTGTCAGCAGGTAGTTCTCTCATTTCCTTGAGGTATTTATTCAACTGACACCTTTTTCACCTGGACCTTCTGTGTCTAGTATTTCACCCTGTCTAGTATTTCACACCCCTTCCCCCAATTCTTCTATCCTCTCCAAGATGTATTTCCTTTTTTTCCCCATTCATTATTCTCTACCATAGTTTCTATTTCCATTATCTTTGTCAGTCTCCCCCACTGGACTGTTAAGCACCAAGATCACAGTGATCCTTGCTCCTTTTGTTCACTAGTGGATCCTCAGGGTGTAGACTGTGTTGTCTCACTCTAAATGCTCCAAAAGTATTTATTGAATGATTCAATGAACCAACAGCACTCCTTTCTTATGAAAGTTTTATAATTTTGTACTTTACACTTACATCTATGATCCATTTGAGTGAATTTTTGTATAAGTTATGAATTTAGGTCAAGGCTTCTTTTAATTAATTAATCAATGAACCAACTAATTAAACAATTAATTACTTAGTTCATTGATTACTATTGCATACGAACACTTAATTGTTCCAGTAACACTTGATGAAAGACTATATCCCTTTTTCTGTTAGGTTGGCTATATGTCATTATCAGAAGTTGGGTGAGGATGCTTGTGTATGGGGTCAGATTCTGGATTCTCTGTTCTATCTCTTGACCTGTGTCTCCATCTTTCTTCAATATCACACTGCCTTGAGTACGGGAGGTTTATATTGAGTCTTAAAATTGTACAACATGAGTTCTCCAACTTGGTTATTTTTCAGAGCTGTTTGGCTGTTCTAGTTCCTTTGCCTTTTCACACACATTTTAGAATCAGCTTGCTGATATCCACAAAAGAATCCTGGGATTTCGACTGGGATTATGTTGAATCTCTAGATCAAGTTGGTAATTGACATGTTACTAGCGAGGCTTCCATGCGTAGATATGGCATATCTATCCATTTATTTATATCTTCCTTGATTGATCCAATCAGCCTTCTGTGGCTTTTAGCATACAGATCCTGTGCATGGCTGTTAGATTTAAATGTAAGTATTTCAATGTTTGGTGTGATATTAAATGGTTCTTTAAAAGCATTTCATATTCTAATTGTTCATTGCTTATGTATAAAAATAAAACTGAGTTGTATATATTGACCGTGTATTCTGGGGCTTATTTAATTATGGTTGAGTTCTAGAAACCTGATGTATACCCCTTAGAATTTGTTTCATGTTGATAATCACATGATTTAAAAGTTGCGGCAGTTTTCAGGGCACCTTGATGGCTCCATCAGTTGACTACCAGACTGCTGTGTTCAGCAGCTCAGGTCATGGTCCCATGGTCAGGGATTGAGCCCCGTGTGGGGCACTGTGCTAAGCATGGAGCCTGCTTAAGCTTCTCTCTCTGTCTTTCTCTCTGTCTCTTTCTCTCCCCGTCTCTGCTCATTCTCTCTTTCCAAAATACAAATTGAAAAATAAATAAATAAAAGAATCGAGGTAGTTTTTATTTTTACTTTTTCCAATCTGAATGCCTTTTCTATGCCTTTTTCTGTACATGCCACGCTTGTAATCAGGGAAGTACTGGTGTTTATGTCGACTTGTACACAGAACTGGCAGATTCCTTGCTTTTATTGTCTCCTTCCTTGGATTTCTCCCAAACTTTCCCCAATCAAAATAGGATTCAGAGGGACCCTATTCTAGTTTCGGTTCAAGATGGCTGTGTAGGAAGGCCTTGAACTCAACTCCTCCAAAGTGAAAGAAGATATCAACTACCTCCATATTGACCTTAAACTTTCCAACTGATTAACTTTTTCTTTCCAGCTTCTCTCCTTCTTTATGATTCTTTATTTTTGAGACAGAGGAAGACAGAGTGCAAGTGGGGGACGGGCAGGGATAGCAGGGGACATAGAATCTGAAACAGGCTCCAGGCTCTGAGCTGTCAGCACAGAGCCCAATGCGGGGCATGAACCCATGAACCATGAGATCATGACCTGAACTGAAGTAGGATGCTTAATCAGCCGAGCCACCCAGTCGCCCCCTCCCCACCCTCAGCTTATCTCTTAATTCAGGATCCTGAAAGCAAACTATCACCTGATGGGAACTGAATCTACTGCTCTAGCAATAAGGACTGCCTGAGCCAATAAGACTCCACCCTCAAGCCCAAGACAATGACCAACCTGACCTTAGTGACCATCTTTGTATACCTACCTCTTTTTGTCCCACATTATCTTTTCATAAACCTGGAAGTATTTTCAGCATGTTAGAGGGAGTCTTTGATGTGAGTCTGCTGCATTTCTGGTGTCGGCCTCTGAATACATTTCCCATTTGTTTCACCTCCACTAGTTCCTTTGAACTGCGATCTTGTCAGTAATGGGTAGCCAAACCTCACCTTTTTTGGGTCCCCTTGGGCTAGGTGCTCTTGTGTCTGAACTCCCTGACTACAGTTTTTGGTGAACCAGCCAGAAGTTGTACTTCCAATTTGTCCAGCTCCCTGGGGGTTGCACCCATTGATATAACAATTCCTGCTGAGGAGCTGAGGATTGACTGCACAGATTGTGCCTAACAAAACATAGAAAATCGAAAGACAACAGCAAGACAGAGAGACAGTAACAAAGGAAACACTCATCCCTAACGTTGCCAAGGGCAGTTGGGGAAGGACCAGGAACAGACTCCTCTGTCTTTGGGCAGAAAAAAGAAAGAAACAAAAAAACAAAACACAACCCTGCTTTTGAAAAGAGCAACTGTCATATAAAAGAGAGCATTAGAACTCTGTCAACGACAGAGGAGCCACAGGAATTCTCTCTGGGTCATAGAGATGGGAGAATGGCAGTGTTACATTTTACACCCACATTTTTAAATGTTTACCTCTTTTTGAGAAGCAGAGAATACAAGCAGAGCAGGGGTAGAAAGAGAGGGACAGAAGATTCAGGAAAGGCTCTACACTGACAGCATCAAGCCCAATGTGGTTCTCAAATTCATGAACTGTGAAATCATGATCTGAGCTGAAGTCAGATACTCCATTCACTGAGCCACCCAGCTGCCCCACATTCTCCATCCACCTTAAAAGCATAGACCAGAGCAGGGTCCAGTTGCTGTAGCTGGCCTGCTGCCTCAGTAAGTTCCAGGCCCACAATATACACCAGCCCCAATTGCACTGGACACACACACACCCATGACATGCTTTCCCCCCTTAAACAATGCACTTTAAAGAGGAACTAGCATATAAAAAGAGCCATTCCTGGACTGTAACCCACCTCAGCTCCCACGGCCCCTTCAGGGCACCCTCTCAGTGGAAAGTCCTGGTACACCCTAGTTTATATCCACTTCAGCTTCAACTATATTGGCAAGGTATCCTCTGCATGTACAACCCCCGGTGCCTTCATCTTGTACCCACTTTAGCTTCACATATCTTGCCCAGGAACCATCTGCATAGAGAGATCAAGGACAACCTGACCCCCAGACTGCTTATGTTCTAGCCACCCTGTACAGGGCACCTATACACAGCACCCCAGCAAGCCTGAACTTGCAATCATTTCAGCTTCAGCTGTCCTGCCAGGGTACTCTCAACACACAGAATCCTGGGACACCCCAGACTGCATTCACTTCAACTTTAACTATCCTGACAGGGTGCCTGCTATGTAGAAAGCCCCAGGATCCCCAGTCCATGCAAGCCACGGCTTCAGCCAGCCAGCAAATATCACCAACTAGCACACAGAGTCTACCCAGGGGTACAATCATATATAAGACTATTCCTTCAAGTGTAGGAGATGTAGCTGTTCTGCCTCATCTATAGAAACAAATGCAGAAATGTAAGCAAAATGGAGAGACAGGGAAATATGCTCCAAAAGAAAGAACAATAAAAAACCCAGAAAAGAGCTGAAACGGAGGTAAGCATTGTGCCTCAATTAAATAAAGAATATAAATTAATGATGGTCAGGATGCTCGCCGGGCTGCAGAGAAAAGGCAAGAACTAAGTGAGACCCTTAATTAAGAGATAGCAAACACACACAAAATCAGAGTCAAGAATATAATAGCTGGAAAAAAAAAAAAACACTACAGGGAATCAACAGTAGAAGATGGCATGCGGAAGGACATATCAGTGTATGGAAGACAGATTAAGGGAAAGCACCCAAAACAAACAGCAGAAAGATTTTTTTTTTTTTAATGAGGATAGGTTAAGGGATACTTTGGAAATATCAAGTGAGCAAAAATCCACATAATAGGGATTCCACAAGAAGGAAAAGGGGTACCAAAATTATTTGAAGAAAAGATAACTGAAGACTTTCCAAAACTAGAGAAGAAAACAGGCATCTAGGACAAGAAGCACCGAGTTCCAAACATGATGAAACCAAGGAGCCCCACACTATGACACATTAGAATTAAAACGTCAAAGTTTAAAGATTAATAAAGAATTTCAAAAGTTGTAAGAGAGAAGCAAAAGTTACCTATGATTTGAAAAACACATCACAACAAACAAACACCTAAAGCTGTCAGCTGATATTTCAGCAGACAGTTGGCATGCTGGGAAAGAGTGACATGATATCTTCAAAGGCCTGAAAGGATAATCCCACCACCAAGAAAACTTTACCTGGAAAGATTATCATTAAGATTTGAAAAAAAAGAGATAAAGAGTTTCTCAGACGGAAGATAAAGAAGTTTATCACCACTAATCAGCAATGCAAGAAATGTTAATGGGGGGGAATCATAATTAGATATTACAGAATTATGAATAAAAAGATGTAAAATATGACAACATACACATAAAATTTGGAGGAGGGACTTAAAAAAAGTTACTCTTTGTATTTTATTTTACTAAAATAATATGTTTTATTTCATGTTTGAGAGAGAGAGACAGAGTGTTAACAGGGAGGGACAGAGAGAGGGGGAGGCACAGAATCTGAAGCAGGCTCCCGGCTCTGAGCTATCAGTACAGAGTCCAACGTGCAGTTCAAACTCACGTATTGTGAGACCATGACTTGAGCTCGAAATCGCACACTTAACTGACTGAGCCACCCACTTGCCCCAAAGGTTAGTCTTTTTAAATTTCTCGAATGTGTTTATATTTAAGTGACCACCAAATTAACATAGACTGCTGTTTCCTTGGGATGTTATATGTAAACCTTGTGATAACAAACTCAAAACACAAAATACATGAAAAATAAAGAAAAAGAAAGCCAAGTAAAGCACAACACAAATCCATCTATGAGAAAGAAAGAGAGTACGGAAAAAAAGAAACAGAGACCTACAAAAGCAACCGGAAAACTAAGAACAAAATTACAATTAGTATATAACGGTCAACAATTACTTTAAATATAAATGGCTGAAGTGCTCCAGTCCAAAAACGTAGGGTAACAGGATGGACAAAAAACAACACTCATCCATATGCTGCCTAGCACAGACTCACTTCAGACCTAGACACATACAGACTGAAAGTGAAGGGATGGAGATACATTTCCCATGCAAATGAAAGCAAACAACAACAAGGACAACAAAAACAACATCAAACAACAACAACACCTCAGAACAAGGTAGCAACACCTATATCAAACCAAATAGACTTTAAAATCCTCAATAAAATATTAGCAAACTCATCTCAACAACACACTAAAATGATTAAGTGGCTTTTATTCCAGGGAAACAAAGATGGCTCATCCAATCAATCAACATAATATCCCACCTCAACAAAACGGAGGGTAAAAATCATATGATTATACCAATAAATGCAGAAAAAGCATATGACAAAATTTAACATGTATTCATGGTAAAAGTTCTCAACAAAGTCAGGGGGGCGGACATGCCTCAACACATAAAAATATTATTTTATATATTGTTTATATTAAGTTCACACCTAACATCTCAATGGTGAAAAACTGAGAGCTTTCCCTCTAAGATCAAGAACAAGATAAATACGTCTACTTTTGCCACTCTTGTTTAATATAACACTAGAAGTCCTAGCCACAGGAATCAGATAAGAAAAAAAGAAATTAAAGTCATCTACCTTTGTTCAGAAGCTGAACTGTCACTATCTACAGATGGTGTCTGTTGCGTGGGGGTGCGTGTGTGCGCGTGTACGCAAATGTGTCTGCGTGTGCCCACATGCATCAGGGGCTCTCCATCTGTGTGGGCGTGAATGGCGCAGAGCTTCTATCTTTGCCCATGCAGAAAAAATGGAGGATGCCACTAGCACTGGAAGAGATGGGTGGATGAGTCTCCTGTCTTCTACGTGCCCCGGAGAGAATTGGGGAAGTGATCACATGTGGCAGCCTTGAAGAGTTGCCACGATGTTTATGTGGACACATACAGGAAGCTGAAAACCCTTCTGTTTGTGTGTGTGTGTGTGTGTGTGTGTGTGTGTGTGTGTGTGTGTGTGTGTATGTGTGTGTTTATGGGGACCTGAGGAGGGACGACGAGGAAGGGACCTGAGTGTGACTGTCCTAGCTGCTGCCCGTGTGATTCTGTGTGTGCAGGAGAGGTGCAGTACTTGTGTGGGGCAGGTGTTGCCATGTGCACAGAGGCCTGCCTTCTTGGGCAGGCAGAGCCTGGAAGGAGGAGGAGGAAGAGACAGACCTGTTATTTGGAGACTTGTTGTATAGGCCAGAGCCGAAAGGCAGGGAAGGGAATTGCACAGTGGGACCAAATTGGTCCATTGGGTCCTGGTACAGTGTGGCCAGGACTTGAGGGGTTTCAGCCAGGACCCTTGCTCTCAGAGGGGTGTCATGTCCTTGGTGAGATAGAATCCAGTCAGCAAAGCCTCCAGTCGGGATCAGAGCTAAGGCCCCGTGTCCCCGGAGAACTCAGGAGTAGGCAGACTTCTCACAGTCGATGCCAGTATACCTTGCTGCTGCCTCCCACACCCGGGGCTCCTTTGACCCCGAGCCCTGTCCTCAGACAGTGGCTCAGGATGGGAGATGTGTGAGGGGGAGGGGCAGGTGTGGGTTGTGGGCAGCAGCCAGACTTATGAATGGGATTTCATGGAGAGAGTACGCGCAAGGGCAGAGATCCAGCGTGAGTTCCTGCGAGTGTGTGTGGGCGTCTGTGGCAAACTGGGCCTGAGATCCGTGGTGGTGCCGGCAGTGTGAGCGTGCATATGCTCGTGCGATTGTGTAGCCGTGTGTCTCTGTGTGTGCGGAAGTGGGTGTGTAGGCCGCTGGAGAGACAAGGAGAGACACAGGGGTCTCTGTGAATGAGGTGCTTATGTGGGACGGTCAGGTGCCAGAATACCAGAGTGCAGTCTCTTCCCTCCTGAGTCCTGATGGTAATCGCTGGGATGGGTGCAATCATTGCTGTGCCACGGGGCTCAAGTCAGGATGCAAAAGGGAAATTGGTGCAAGGTCAAGAGGGGGGCCGAGGGGAGGAAAGCCTGTGCCCAGTGGCCAGTGGACCACTTGTGGGTGAGTGTGCTTGCGTGTGTGTGAGTGTGTGAGTGTGTAAGAGAGAGAGAGAGAGAGAGAGAGAGAGTGTGTGTGTGTGTGTGTGTGTGTGTGTGTGTGTGTGTGTTTGTGTGTGTGTGTGTTTAGTTGCCCTGGTGGGCCTACAGTAGCAAATAAGGAGGGGCTACAAGGTTGTGCCCAGGCTTTGTGCACAGAGTAGCTAAGGAACACAACCTGTCAGGCTACGTGGTGTGCAGAGGGTGTAGGTATTTCCCTGGAGGGAGCTGTCCAGCAATAATCTGTGCTCTTGGCAGACGTGCCATGTTTCGTCACCAGTCAGCTCTTCCTCGAGGCTCTCCTCTCTGCTTCCTGTGCACCAGGCCCAGGGAAAGGGAGGAGCTTGGACCCTAGACCTCAGGTGACTTGAGTCCCCCAGGGGTGCCATAGTAGGGTGGTGTGTGGGGATCCGTGTGTGGATGGGCAGGTGAGCAGCCTGCCAGCTGCTCTCTGAGGGGACAGATCCTTGCCAGCAACACCTCTCCCCGCAGCACAATATCACCACTGTTGCTGCAGCTGGGCTGGGGACATGTCAAGGTGTGTCCCAGAACTCTGTTCCCCTTGCATGTAAGTGGTGCCAGCATGAGCCTCTCAGTCCCTGTGCGGGCGATCCTGATTAGCCTCAGGCTTTGTTGACTCCTGGCCTCATGTAAATGGGGACCTGGGTTACTTTCTCAGTGTCTCAGCGGTTGCATGTCGACGGAGGATGCTATGGACATTGTGGTCAGGATTCTGACCGGGCTCCACCCGCCCCGCCCCAAACCGCAGTGGGCAGAACGTGGCCCACTGTGTGTGCGCTTTGGAGAGTATAAAGAGAAGGCTCTTGTACTGCAGAGTAAAGAGTACCCCAGCACTCACCTCTTCTCAGATGAGGCTCGTCCCAGTCCTTTCTAAGCTCCAGGCCTGCTCGTGACCTCTGCACAGAATGCTAAGACCTCACAAGTCCATCGTTCCCTATGTGGCTGAGGCAGCCTTTGTCCTGGCACTCAGGCAAAGGAACACAGGCTGCCTGGGACGAGGCGACCTCCCTGAGCTCCTGCTGGTGTTTGCACTTGGGACTCGTCTCACAAGTCTCACATGGCGTGTTGGACACACGGCTTAAGCCTGTGGACACAGAGGAAGAGTATCACCTGACTCATCACGGCTGATGATGAGAGGGCAGAGGGCACACGGGAGAGAGGATGGCGTTTTCGTGGCCTTTAAGAGCCCCACCTCCCCGTGACCCTCCCCTCTGTTGGCTTGCAATCTGGGCCACCCATCTGTAACCTGAGGTCATTTCAGAAACAGCGAAGTTCACACAGGGGCATCAGTACTAGGACTCCTTCAGGAGTCTTGTGGGTGTGAGTGTGTGATCAAATAGTTTAATCAGAAAATTAGGTATTTTGTTTTGTTTACAATTTTATTTCCAACATTCATTCTCAAAATTGTTATGCTTTAATATATGATTTTAAAAAAACTCCTTCAAAATATGATTTGATATTCGATCTTGTAAAAAAACCTCTTACATTTTTATTTATTGAAAATTCGATGACAAGTTTGATGTCAATATTTAAAAGTTTCTCAAATTCATTCCATCTGACAATATTGCCATAATTGCTGATATTGTATTTGGTTTTAAAACGTCTCAACTTATCTTTTTTTAATTTTTTTTAATATTTATTTATTTTTGGGACAGAGAGAGACAGAGCATGAACGGGGGAGGGGCAGAGAGAGAGGGAGACACAGAATCGGAAGCAGCCTCCAGGCTCCGAGCCATCAGCCCAGATCCCGACGCGGGGCTCGAACTCGCGGACCGCGAGATCGTGACCTGAGCCGAAGTCGGACGCTTAACCAACTGAGCCACCCAGGCGCCCCTCAACTTATCTTTTTAAAAGTGATTTATTTTGAAAGAGAGAGAGAGAAAGAGACAGCGAGAGAGAGAGAGGGAGAATACAGAGGAGAGGCACAGAGACGGTGAGATAGAATCTCAAACGTGAATTAGTAATCCAAAAGCTCTGAAGAAACAAAAGTCCAGGACCAGATTAATTCTACTATAAACTTAAAGAAATGTTACTCCCTGTTCTTCTCAAAGGAATTCCAACTTCATTCTATGAGACCAGCATAAACTTTATATCAAAATCAGAATACTACTCCACTAAGAAAAAGAACTACAAGCCCATATGTTTAATGAACATAGATGCAAATATCCTCAAGAAAATACTTGCATACTGACTCTAATAATACATTATAAAAAAGTATTCACCACAATTGAGGTAGATTTATTCCTAGTTTACAAGTATAGTCCAATATTCCCAAATCAATTGACGTGTTACAGTACACCAATAAGATAAAGGAGAAGAACCACATTATCATTTCAATAGCTGCAGGAAAAGCATTTGAAGAAGTACAACATCCATTCATGATAAACACCCTCCGCAAATTAGGTTTAGAGGAAAAATACCTCAACATAATAAAGGCCATCTATGAAAAACTCATAGCTAAAATCTTTTTTAATGGGGAAAACCTGAAAGCTTTGCCCATAAGCTTAGGAACAAGACAAGGATATCCACTCCCACCACTTTTTTATTCAGCACAGTACTAGAACCCCTAGCCACAGCAATTAGACACCAAAAAGAAGTAAAAGGCGATGGAATCAATAAAGAAGAAGAAAAATGTTCTCGATTTATAGAGGACATGATACTCTACTGTAGAAAACCTGAAAGATTCCACGGACAAAACTGTGAGAACTGAAGAACGAATTCAGTAAAGTCATAGGATACAATCAACATAAAGAAATCTGTTGCATTTCTATACACTAATAATGAAGCCGCAGAAAGACAAATTAAGAAAACAATCCATTTATAATTGGGCCAAAAAAATAAGATATCTAGGGGAAACTTATACAAAGAGGTGAATAACCCATACTCTGAAACCTATTAAATAAGGTTGAAAGAAACTGAAGTCAACAAAAGAAATGGATAATTCCATGCTCATGGATTGAAAGGGCAAATAATGTTAAAATGTCTATGTTACCAAAGCGATCTACATATTTAATGTAACCCCAATGAAAACACCAACAGCATTTCTCACAGAACTAGAACAAACAGTCCTAAAATTTATATGGGACCACCAAAGAACCTGAAGAGCAAAGCAATCTTAAACAAACAAACAAACAGACAGACAGACAGACAGACAAACAAACAAACACTGGAGGCATCACAAACTCAAGATATCAAGTTATACTACAAAGCTGTAGTTATCAAAACTGCATGGTACTGGCACAAATTGGAACGTAGACCAATGGAACAGAATAGAATACCTAGAAATAAACCCACAACTATCTGGTCTATTAATCTTTGACAGAGGAAGAAAGCATATAAAATGGAAGAAGGTATTCTCTTCAGCAAATGGTGTTGGAAACCTGGACAGAAATATGGAAAAGAACGAAACTGGACCACTTTCTTACAAAACACATGAATATAAATCCAAAATGAATTAGAGATATAAATGCTGAACCTGATACCGTAAAAATCCTAGAAGAGAACACAGGCAGTAATTTTTTGACATTAGCCAAAGAAACGTTTTCTAGGTATATCTCCTGAGACAAGGGAAAGAAAAGCAAAAATAAACTATTGGGATTGCATCCAAATAAAAAGCTTCTGCACAGCTAAGGAAAAAATCCACAAAAATGAATGGCAACCTACACAACGGGACAAGATATTTGCAAATGACATTTCCAGTAACGGATTAGTATCCACTATATAAAGAACTTACAAAACTCAATACTGAAAAACGAAATTATCCAATTAAATAATGGGCAGAAGACCTTAAGAGACACTCCTCCATGAAGACATGCAGATGGCCAACAGACACGTGAAAAGATGTTTATCATCACTTACCATCAGGAAATTGCAAGTCAAGAGGACAATGAGCTACTACCTCACACTTGTTGGAATAGCTAAACTCAGCAACACAATGAACAACAGGTGTTGATGAGGATATGGAAAAAGAACTTTTGCACTGTTGATAGGAATGCAAACTGGTGCAGTCACTGTGGAAAACATAGTAGGTTCCTCAGAACGTGAAAAATACAACTGCAGCAATCACACTACTGTGTATTTAGCCAAAGAATACAGAAACAATAATTCAAAGAGATACAAGAACCCTGATAATTTTGGCAGCATTATCTAAAATAGCAAAGATAAGGAACAGCCACGTGTCTATCAAATGATGAATGGATAAAGATTTAGTATGTATATATGATGTGGAATTATAATGTGGTATTATACACACATAATTATATGATGTGGTATATTATGTATAATACCCACACACAGTGGAATAGCACTCAGCCATGTAAAATAATAAAATCTTGCCATCTGCAACAGCATGAATGGAGCTAGAGAATATAATGCTAGGCAAAAGAAGTCAGTCAGAGAAAGACAGATACCATATGATTTCATTCATAGGTGAAATTTAAGAAACTAAACAAATGATCAAAAGTTGGGGAAAAAGAGTAACAGACAAATCAAGAAACATACACTTAATTATAGATAACAAACTGATGGTTACCAGTGTTGGGGGGTGGGGGGTGCAGATGTAGTGAGTGAAATATGTGATGGGGATTAAGGAGTGCCCTTGTTGCCATGAGTACTGGGTATTGTAAGGGATTGCTGAATTAGTATATTGTACATCTGAAACTAATATAACACTATATGTGAAAAAAATAGGGGCTTCTACGTGGCTCAGTTGGTTGACCATCCAACTTTGGCTCAGGTCATGATTTCGCAGTTCGTGGGTTCAAGCCCTACATTGGGCTCACTGCTGTAGGCATCACACCTACTTCAGATATGCTATTCCTCTCTCTCTGACCCTGCTTGCATTCTCTCAAAAATAAATAAGATATTGTTTAAAAACCATAAAATATTTAAAAATAAATTCAATTTATAAGAAAAAGAAAAAAAAAAAAACTTTAGAGCACCTAAATAAATTACTGGAATTTCTGATATTTTAGGTATCAGGAAATTCATTTGTTTGCATATGTGTTATTATGTCTTTTTAGGTATTCTCTGTCCTGTCCTGTTTTAATAATAATAGCAGTAATAATAGGATTCTATATAAGGGGTGTTTGCTATGTTTCAGATATTGTTCTAAACTCTTTATATGATTATTATATTCATCTCTTGGTCTTACATATATGAGAACTAAAGCACAAAAGCATTAAAAAAAAAACTGTGCCGATGATCATACACCTAGTACTGGTGAGACAGGATGTAAACTTGGGTACGCTGGCACTAGAGGACACTATTTCATGCCACCTCTCAGTTCCATCACATGCCACCTGTGTTGGCCTTGGGAGCAGACAAGTTCCTTAACCTCTGAACTTCTTCAGTTTGCTGATGTGTAAAAGGAGGTTAATAGTAACCCCTCCCTCCTAGGGCCCTTAGGAGAATGACATGAATTACTTGTGAAATGTTCAGAACCTCCCCTGGTATGAGTAAGAACTAAGTAAGTGTTGGCAAGAAACATCTCAGCCAGGCTAGCTGGTCCCCAAGTCTTACTCACTTGCTCCAGTGTTAGAGGTATGGGTTTATGCTAGTTTTTCAAAGAAATGACTCGCATGGCTTTCATTCTCTTGCTGCTTTTTCTTAAACCAGTTGTATCATTTACATTGTCTCCAAAACATTCATTGTCTATTTTATTGGCATATGTACATAGGATTTTTTCATAACAAAAAGCTCTACAATGTTACCATGTTTTACTTTAATAATTTGGTTTCCTTGAATTTTCTGTTTAAAAGAAAAATGCTTTAATTTTACTGATTTTATCTTGGGTAACTTTTTAATTTCTTGGTTAAATACAAAAGTTTTTGTATTTAAGCAAAACATCTAACACTTTTAAGTGGCCCTTGTACAGCTTTGATCATATCTGACAATTACTTATTGGTGCTATTCGTAATCAACCTGCTTTTGGGGGTTATCCCAATCACATTGTTCAGTGAGCTCCTTTATGGGTCACATTTGTTCCCTCTCCAATTGCTCTCTCAGGCTACTCTCACTTCAGGGGCTTCTCTTCTAAGACTGAAATTCTCTTGACTCTGTTTATCTCCTTCCAACAAATGTCAATTATACATAACTGCGATGAAGGAAGGGAGATCAGATTTTTCATGAGTCTTCCTGATGAAGTTACATGATCCAGGCTCACAAGGTAAACAATTTAGCATTCTCCCATACGAACAAGAAATAATTAGAAATATAGTCAGAGAATTGGCACCATTTGCCATAACAGAAGTAAACGGAGAAGGAGGTGGAAGGGGGGTAGGAAGGAAGGAAGGAAGGAAGGAAGGAAGGAAGGAAGGAAGGAAGGAAGGAAGGAAGGAAGGAAGGAAGGAAGGAAGGAGGGAGGGAGGGAGGGAGGGAGGGAGGGAGGGAGGGAGGGAGGGAAGGAGGGAGGGAAGGAAGGAAGGAGGGAATTTAACAAGAAACATGAAAGAAATATATAAATAAGCCTTTCAGAAAACTTTAAACTCTTCTGAGAGATATTTAAAAAAAAGCTTGGGGCACCTGGGTGGCTCAGTCGGTTAAGCGTCCGACTTCAACTCAGGTCACAATCTCGCGGTCCTTGAGTTCAAGCCCCGCGTAGGGCTCTGGGCTGATGGCTCAGAGCCTGGAGCCTGCTTCCGATTCTGTGTCTCCCTCTCTCTCTGCCCCTCCCCCATTCATTCTCTGTCTCTCTCTGTCTCAAAAATAAATAAACGTTAAAAAATTTTTTTTTAATAAAAAAATAAATTAAAAAAAAGCTTCAATATAAACATTCCTTGTGTTGGAATAGGAAAAGTTATTATTGTAAGAATGCCAACCATCTCTAAATTATTATGTAATTTGTTGCAAGCCCAATAAAATATGGATTTTTTAAATCAGATCAGCTGGTTCTAAGATTTTTGTATAAATATCAAAATTCAAGCTGATCCAGAAAACATTTTCTGAAAACGAAGCATATGAGTTAGGCGAGTTCTACCAGATGATAAATTATGTTATAAAGCAATGTGGCTAAGCTCAATAAATGAATCCTCATAGAGAATCAAGAACTAGGTTCAAAGCATATGCAAATTTAGTATATAACTAAGTGAACCTTTCAAAGCAAATGCATTGTTCGAATAATAGTAACAATGATACTATTCATGAAGTTTCAGTATTTTTCTTATACATGTCTTAATTTGTATAATGTCATATTATTATATGTTATAATATTGTTACCAATGTTATATGTTTTCTTATAAAAATACATCTATAAAATCCTAGGAGAAAACAAGAAAGTTATTTTTCTATTCTCTATTGGGATAAGCCTTCTTCATATTTACTGAGCATTTGTTGCTAAGAAATTTTAATAGAAACACAGAAGACAAATTCCCATAATGCTTGTATTGCTTTTTTTTAAGCCACACTGTAAAACAAAACACAAATTCAATAGAAGGAATAGAGGAAAGAAAATGGAAGTTCACCAGAAAACAAGCATAAATGACTTTTAAAAAATGTCAAGATGTATAACCACAATTTTAGAAAGCAATTGCAAATAAAAATGAAATACTACTAGTCATCTATTGGACAAAAACTTTGGTAATGCACACTATAGATAAGGGAAGAGGAAAAAGGCATTTCAGAAATGTAATTGGCTAACTGGTACGTCTTGTTTGGAAGACAGTTAAACATGATAATAGTAAAAATAAAAGTAATAACGTTTATTGAGTGTTTGGCATGTTGGACAGACGCTGACCTCTTTCACATATTTTAATTTAATTATTCCTCATAACAACCAAATGGAGTGCTTTATATTACTACCCCTCTGAGAATTCAGAGGCACAAGAAGATTAAGTCATGTGTTGTGAATGGAGTAGCTGAATTCAAAGTCAGTATTAAAAATTCAGTTCAAAATACCAAACTTGACAAAACCCATACAAATTCAAACTATTTATACCTGTTATCTGTATACCTTCATGAGTGTTAGGTTTTTCCCTACAACACAGAACGAGGAAGAACTATGATTTCAATAGGGTAAAATGGATTTCTCTCCCAAATAAGTGAAATTTGGAGGTATACAGCTCAAGTCTGATTGGGCAGCTATATTCTATGAAGTGCAAAGAAATCTAGTTCCTACCAGCTCTTGCTGGAAGAATCTCAGTTCACTTTCCATCCAAATGGTTTGGCCCTAGAGTTCAGGATCCAAGGCAGCATGTGAATGACATCAAAGAAAAAATAAAGGTCACAAGGCACACAGCTGTCTCAACTTTCTCAGAAAAGCTGCCACATGACACTTCCTCTTATATTGCTTTGGCTGCAAGGGAAGCTGGGGTATGTAGTCCTAATTCTGAGTGCCCATAGGCACAGCTAAGCGCTGGTAATAACCAGCAAAGGAAGGAGGTGGAGGAATGGATGTGGAAGAGGTTCTTTCTGTCCTACTGATACCACAATTCCAGTTCTAGGAAATTTCCCAAGATTTTTACACTAAATCATCCTTGATTTAGGATGGAGTCACCTCTAGATAAAACCATTGTGAGTTGAAATTATGCTAAGTCAAAAATGCATTTAACACACATACTGTGCTGAATATCATAGTTTAGTGTAGCCTCTATTATGTGTGTTCAGAATAGTTGCATTAGCTGAAACTATGAGACATCATCTAACACACAGCCTATGTTACATTAAAGTTTAACTGTCTCATGTATTTCAGTGAATACTGTGTTGAAAGCATAAACACAACGGTTGTGTGAGTACAGAATGGCTGTAAGCATATAGATTGTTCACCACCATGATCATGTGGTAGACTTGGAGCTGTGGCTGGTTGCTCTGCCAGGCATCACAGGAGAGGGTCTTATCACGTCTCATTAGCACTGGGAGAGGTCAAAAATTTAAATTTGAAGTACAACTTATCTTTTAAAACGTTTAATGTTTATTCAAGTTTTGGAGACAAAGAGAGACAGAAAGAGTGCGAGCAGGGGAGGGGCAGAGAGACAGAGAGAGACACAGAATCTCAAGTCAGCCCCAGGATGCAAGTTGTCAGCATAGCCTGAGGCAGGCTTGAACTCATGAACCGTGAGATCTTGACATGAACTAAAGTCAGATGTTTACACCACTGAGCCAGCCAGGTGCTCTTCAAAGTACAATTTGTAAACAATGTTATCATTTTCACACCCTTGTGAAGTCCAATAACTATAAGTCAAACAATATTAAGCCAGGGACTGCTAATCCTCCATTCATCCTTGCAGATATATTTTTGATCATCCTATGCCTGCCAGTAAGCTGACCTCCATGCACTGCATCGTTTAGGCTTTCTTGTCCTCTGGCTTCCATCCATAGTTGGCAGGTATACTAATAGGTAGCCAGAGAGCAAAAGAAAAGCAGTCATTATATGTACTGTGAACTCTGGAATTTTGGCAGTGGCTTATTCCTCAGTCTATGGCCACATCTCCTGTTAGGTGGCTTCTCTCCCAGCTGTGGGCTCATTGGCTTCTAGTAACACTTGTCCTTTCCGTGTCCCTTGGTGCCTGGGAGAGGTGAAGTCTTCTCTTGCTAGTCCCCAAGGACTCGACCACTTAGTTCTGAGCCCGTTTATCTCGCCAGCACCTGTGTTCACAGTTCCTCCATTAAACTCTTTCCAGGTAAGATTTTAGAGGCACCACCCACACTCTGCTGGACTCTGGCAGGCAAACATGTGTACAAGGACTGTCACTGCAGCATATATAGTCTATAGTCGTAGACTAGAAACAAATTAAATACACCCAAACAGGGGACAGATTAAATACCTCCAATGCAGCCAGGGTAGGAATACCATGAAGTATATTTAAAAAATAATGTCCCATTGGACCAGACACTTTAATTTTTAAGAGGGCAAATGGCATGTCATACCTTTTAACAATCACAAAAATCATGTATCTATAAAATGGAGAGCTGTAGATAATATCTTGGTACCAGCTATATATATATATATTTTTCATGTGAGGTATGCATATACCATAATATGCATATTATATACTGTGAGATTCTGGAAAAAAAAACCTACAAACTGTTAAAAGTGGTCTTCTTCTGGGGAAGGATAATGGAGGCCTAGAGAAGACATAGATTTACTTTCATTGAATAACTTTTTTTGCTACTATATGAATTTTTACCATGTGTATATTACCTTTAAAAAGCTCGTTAAAGAAAAAAACGTTTTCCTTAGGATACGTATAGGGAAGTTTATGAATATGACAATAACATTCCTCTGATATTTCAATATTGCAATTTGGATCCCAACTTTCTCCCCTCCCTACTCTGCCCACCCTTTATCCTCTCCCTCCATACTGGGTCACTAAACCCTCTTTTCTCATACAGGACAGCACTTCCGGGACTACTGTGGTCCTTACTGCGTGTTCCCCGTGTTGTCACGGCTCTCACTGCACTTGAGTTTCACCATGATCCAGAATCTTCTTACATCTTATAGTTCTTATAGCTAAGCTTTCAAGGCTTGGCCTCTTAGGAAATTAAATGACCTCTAATATTTCTTCAAAAAAATCTTAGTCTCTCAGCTTACAACTCTTAGAATATGGTAAATTCTCCCATGATTGGCTAAAGGACCCTCCAGTTGAATTCAAATGCTCTAGTGTTACTCTGGGTTGAATTCCTAGGAACGAAAGTCTTTATTGAGCCCTTTGTCTTCAGACCCATTCCTTCCTTTATTTGTCAATTGAGCATCAATTTATTAAGTGTCTACTTTATTCCCAAACTGTAGGAGGTGCTAGAAATTAATGAATGGATAGTCCCGGTCCTCAGAAATATTAAGTCCTATGTGGGAGACATGAAAGTGTAAGAGGTGTTGGGACACCTGGGTGGCTCAGTTGCTTAAGTGGCCGACTTCAGCTTGGGCCATTATCTCACAGCTTGTGAGTTCAAGATCCATGTGGCACTCTGTGCTGACAGCTCAGAGCTGGAGGCTGCTTGGGATTCTGCATGTCCTTGTCTCTCTGCCTCTCACCCACTGATGCTCTGTCTCTCTCTCCTCCAAAAATAAATAAATAAATAAATAAATAAACAAACAAATAAATAAATAAATAAACAAACATTAGGAAAAAAATTAAGTGTAAGAGGTGTCAAGTGAAGTGTGTATAGAGATTAGAGTCGGGGCATAGAAAGAGAGTGTTGGATCAGGATAAGTAACTAGAGCAACTTTCTAAGAGTATGAGTGATGGTGGGTAGTAATAAAAGGTGAGTAGGGGTGCCCTAGGAAGACTCGTGAAAGGGACGTCATGTAAAGCATTAGAAACAATGTAACTTGAAGCAGGAAAGCAGGACACTTGAAGTAATGTATCACTGTTGATAGAAGATTAAAATGGTGAGTTAAGCTGTCAGAGGTCCTCAGTGTCACCATCACCCTGGAAAGAATCAAAAGGGAAGGGGAAAGGGATGAATTAAGAGTGTCTACTACATCAGCAGACACATTAAAGATGCTCAACATCACAAATCAGAGAAACCTGAATTAAAACCACAATGACACACCAATTCACACCTGACAGAATGCCTAGTATCAGCAAGGCAAGAAATAACAAGTATTGGTGAGAAGGTAAGAGAAAAAGTAACACCAATGCACTCTTGGTGGGAATGTAAATAGGTGCAGCCACTCTAGGGAACAGAATGCAGGTTCCTCAAGAAATTAAATCAGAAATTCTACATCATCCAATAATTCCACTACTGGGTATTTACCCAAAGAAAAGGGAAACCCCAATTTGAAAAGATGCATGTATCTCTGTGTTTATTAAAGCATTGTTGATGATAGCCCAGCTATGGAAGCAGCCCCAGTGCCTGTCAACAGATGAATACATAAAGAAATGTAGTGTCCATAGAATGGAATATAATTTCATTGTAAAAAAAGGAATAAAACCTTTCCATTTGCAACAACATGTGTGAACCTAGAGGTAGAGGGTATTGTGCTACGTGGGATTATTCCGATAAAAGGAAATACCATATAATTTCACTTTTATGTAGAAGCTAAAAAACAAAACAAAGAAAGAAACAGACAGATTCTTCAATACAGAGAACAAACTTGTGGTTCCAAGAAGAGAAGTGGGTGGGGTGTGTAAGATAGGGAAAGGCGACTAAGAGTTACAAACTTCCTGTCATAAAGTACATAACTTACAGAGATGAAAAGTACAGCACAGGAAATAAAATTGATATTATAACAACATGATATGGTGAAAAATAGTGATTACACTTACCATGGTGAGCACTGAATAATGTATAGGATTATCAAATCGCTATTTTACACACCTGAAACTAAAATAACACTGTACGTAATCTATACTTCAATAATAGAATTTTAAAAATGAAAAAAAAAGAGCATCTATTACCCTTGTTATCTGGGAAATTAAAAAAAAAAGAGAATAGGTTAGATATTTGATAGTTATTTTAGTCTGCATTAAAATATGTACCAATTAAGATGCTGCATCAAAACATACCCATGGTGATGGGGAAGACATCTAGGTATAAAGCAATAGGGCATATTGAGGAATTTGCTGATGGTTGATCATGCGGGAGTCTAAGGGCATGAGCAATTGGCCCAGGACCAGTAAGGATGCAAAGGTGGGGGCAGGGTGTGGATGGGAAAGGTGTTTTCTATCATGCTGGAGTGTGGGGGAGCCACAGCTTGGAAGGCAGTGACGTAATAACTTTTGCATGTTCCAAAGTCCACTCTAAGGGGAGTAGAGATATGAGCTCCATCATGAGGCTCCACTGATGCCAAGCAAAGATACAGAAGGGTGTGGCATAGAGGGAATGTGGTTGCCATAGTATCCAAAGAAGTGAGTTACTAATTGAACCATACTGGTGAGGGAAGGAGAGGAATTACACTAGGATAAAGAATAAAACATGCAGAGGCAAATTTTGGGAAAATGTGATCGTTTGAGGTTCTTTGTGAGATGACCTCTTTACAAAGTGTAGGACCCAGGCAAGAATCGGAATGACTCAATTTCCTATTTTTACTTATACCCTCTCCCTATATTCAGTGTGATTTTTCTCTACTGTGTAATGCCTGAACCTCTTGTGTCCTTCCTACTCCAACCTTGCCTAATTAATACCTACTCACTCTTTAAGGATTAGTTCAAGATAGCACACCACCTGAAAAGTCCCTTACAACACTTCATCTCCTTCCCCTGAAGGCTGAGTTACATGGATTTTCCCTTCACACTCTCCTAATGCTCCATGCATCTTGGGATCATTACACCATAATATCTGTCTCCCCTACATGATTGTAAGCTCCTTGTGATTGTAAGCGCCTTGTGAGTAGGGTCTGCCTCCTCATCTCTAATGTCCCAAGCATATAGCACAGTGCTTCGTAGGACTCAGTTGGCTCTCAGTGACTGCCGAATGAATTAATGAATCTAGAGTGGGAATAGGAACATTTTTGTCTCTCATACTGGGGTTGGGGTTGAAAGTTGTGTTGAAAGGTGTGATTTTGAGGTCTGAGTGAGAGTTTGAAGGTGTCTACAATCTAAGTTCTATCTATGAAGTAAGAGTCATTTCCCAGGGAAAGGTGAAAAAGATAGGTTGAGGGAAATGATGGAGGTATGGAATAGCTGCTGTGGGGAGAAGACCGCTTAAGATTGGCAAGAAGCTCTGGGGGTAGATTGACATCAGCAACCATAAAATCATAGTGAGTGACCCTAGTGACTGCGAGTCCCTGTAACAGTTCACTGGGCTGAGTGAGACACAAGATGGACTGTCAGAGTGGAGAACTCATCCAAGCTTCAAGGCCACCTAAGCCGATGCAGCAGAGGACTAGGAGGTTCCAACACAAAGTGACATACTGAGGTGTATACACTGCATTAGGAAGGGAAGTGGAGCCACAAGGGATGATATACAGGGAAATGAGAGGGAGGAAGTAGGGACCACAAGTCTCTATCAGACTGAAGAAGAGCAGTTGTGAAGTCAAGTAGTGAGACGCCTGGTTAGGGGAGGTTATCTTCTGAGATATTGGCACGTTAAGTTTGACATTCTAGCAGGAGACATCTGGATGATCATAGAGCTCAGAGTACCATCACGGAAGTTAGCTACTGGAGGAAACTGACTCTTAAGGTTGTGGGAGCCAGAGAATTTAAAGAACACTGAAGCTACATTGCTAGAGCAATTTTACCAGGATTCTGAAATTGCCCACAACAGACGCGGGAGCAACATGAGGAGAAAGAAGAGTAGGAAGGGATTCCAGAAATGTCCATGAAAAAAAGGGTGGCGCTCTGGGATTGAATAGATGGACTAAGGAGGTGAAGGCAGGAATTTCAGGGGAGTAGAAAGATCATGGCCTGGAGGTGGTAACAAGGGGCCTGTAGATCACTATCCAGCCTCTCCCTTAACCCTGAAGGAACTTTCTCTCTGCTGGAGCAATGTCTCCAACCTCTACAACCTAGACAGCATTTATCTTTGTTCCTCATTCTGGCATCTTGATTCTGCTTGCTGAGACGTCTCTTAAATGGAGTCCCCTGTCTGATTCTTTTTTTTTTTTTTTTTCCTCATGGGCATTACTACACGTCCCAGAATGTTATGACATCGAAACGAATATGGCCTGTTTTCCATTCCTTCATGTGACCAATAGGACCAACTCTACTGGACGTAGACTGAGTTTCACTCCAAATGATGATGGACTCAACATGCTACTTTGCCCAAGAAATATACTTGTATCTCAGAAGATCCTGCCAGAAGTAACAGTGATATCCAACCCACCCAACAGAGCTGGCAATTAAGGCAGCCTGCTAAGAACACATCAAAATGCAATCATGTTTTCTAGTGTTGCATCATTTAGCATGTAGACAGGTAGTCCAAAGCCAAAGAAGTAAAATATTTTAAGTTAGGGAATGAAAGGAAGGTAAACTGCCATAAAGGTATTTTAAACTGTTGGGAAAAAGGAGTAGAATATGAGTGTCATAAACTCACAATCATTCATACAGGACATCATACACATGTTCCAGGAATTTTAAGATAAGTAACATGTGGTTCATATAGTATGTGGTTCATATAGTAGAGAAAGCTCCACTATTGCCACTCTCTTGATGATCTGCCAATACGTGGTCATCATGAAAGCTGCCTGACACCTACTAAAAAACCCAATGAATAACAGATGATAACGGAGTGCCCATGATATACCATGGTAGACATGTGTGGGCAGAGGTTATGAAGCCCAGAACATGGTCCCTGCCCTTAAGAAACCTGAAACTTAGGGGAAAGTGAAGTGAAACCAGTAAGAGTTATAACCTGTGTTAAAATAACTGGCTGACTTCTAGTCAGCATCAAGAATCAGACATGTGATTTCTGTGGAACTGTGAACATTGCCTCTGTGTTAGAAAGTTCTCTTGAGGTGTATAATGTTGCGAAAAACTGGCCTTTTCTGAGCCTGGGCAATTCCCACACTGGTGCATTGTGACACAAGCCTGTCAGATCAGTGGGCTCCTTATATGCTGCTTCCTGCAGAATGAGCTGGCCGTTTTCTCTGTCTTCCACACCACCTGGCTTAGCAAATTGGATCATATTAGGGCTATTGTCTCAGAGACAATAAGAGGCATCTGTAACTGAAAGAGACCAGGATGATATCTTCCAAAGAGACTTTGAAGAGCAGAAAGGTCAACAAGACGAGTATAACTATAATCATTTTTTTAACCCATCCTTCTCTTCCTCTGTTATACATGCTATCCTTTAGTAAAATATGTAAAATCAACACATTTCTTTAATCTTGGCACAGAGTGTTGTGAGAAAGAGTATCTTACATTATGCAGCACATTTTTATGTACAAAATCCTTCTGCATATATGAACTCTTTTGGTCCTCAACGCAAACACTATAGAAGTAAGAATTGTTGACACAATTTACAGAAGTCCATTTGGGGTTTCGGCTCCATTCACTCCACCACTACAGGTGAGTAAACAGTTACCTTTCCCACTCTCATGAGCAGGAGTTCCCCTCCTTATAGATCAGACAAGTCTTGTTCTAAATGTCACCACTCTTTCTAGGCTCTGCCAATCCCTTCTGCTAATTCTCTCCATGCAATTCAATTCAATTCAATTCAATTCAATTCGGTACATTCAATTCAATACATTCGATTCAATTCAACTCAATTCAATTCAACTCAATTCAATTCAATTCAATTGGCAATTAACAAAGCCTAACCACATGTCAAACTGTATACTAGGAAGTGCAATGACCAAATTGACACCCTCAAGGAGTGGCCAAATTATCTAGGGAGACAGGGACGCAAATTATTACAATATGGCAAAAATTACAGTACAGGGTACTGCACATGGTACCACAAGAGTTCCAAGAAGGGACTAATTCACTCCGCCTGGTGGGATTAAGTAAGTAATGGTTGAGGCAAATTTGAAATATGAGTGATTAGGGTAGAGAGGGCTTCTCAGGCAGATGCAAACTTACCTATGCAAAGGTAAAGAAGTGGGGAACCGCAGGGAGTTCAATCTACTTCCTGCACATAGCAACATCCAATGTAATTGGAGAAAAGCAGCACAAAAGTTACTTGATGGCCACTGACAAAAGTGAGGTCAGAAGGCTACTTACTCACACCCCTAGACCTCTATTTCACAACTTTCTTCTCCGCAAACTTCCAACTGTTCCCAACGCTTCTTCACTCTGGTCTTATAACTTTGCCTATTACCACAGTGAGAAAACGAGGTCAGTGAAAAGAGAATTTGCAAAATCACCTATCGCATCTACCATTCCATCTACACCTATTCCCTTGTGCTCTGCTCTCACCAACATTAATATGAAGGATCTGTTCATTCCTCTCCGGGCCAATTATCTTTTGGACACTAGACTAAAGTCACTCTCGCCCTGTTAAGAACATTTCTGTCAGCAGTTCTCCCCCACTCTGCCATATCATCATTTCCATCAGCAATATGGAAATAACAAAAATACTTTTATTTCTCAAATTTTAGAAAGAAAAAGCAAAGCACTCTCTTGACCCTGCTCCCTTCCCTTCCCAATACTGCCTCATATTTCTCCCACATTTTGTCACAATGCTCCTTGAAAGAATTGTCTTCCTCCCTGTCTACAGTCATTCTCCTCCCATTCTCTGTTGAATCCACTCAAATTCGGCTTTTCCCCGGTGCTACTGAAACGGTTCTCATCACAGGTCAGTGACATCCACTTTGCAAAACACAGTGATTATTTATATTTTAGTAATTTTTAAAGTGTATGCATTCATTTTGAAAGAAAGGGAGAGTGAGCAGGGGAGGTTATGAGACAGATGGAGGCATAGAGAGAATCTTAAGCAGACTCCACACTGTCAGCATGGAGCCCCACCTGGGGCTTGGACCCACAAACCATGAGATCATGACCTGAGGTGAAACCAAGAGTCAGACACTTAACCAACTGACCCCCCCATGTGACCATGATGATCATTTATTTGACCTCATCCTATTTGACTTGCCATCAGCACTTGACCAATTTGATACCTCCTTCCTTGAAACACATTCCTTACCAGGCTTCCTGGACTCGAGACCCTCCTCATGTCTCGCCTACTCCTTCAGTGGCCACTGTGTCTAGTTTCCTTCGCTAGTTTTTCCACATCTTGCAGTACTTTAAAAGTTAGAGACCCCAGAGCTCAGTCCTTGCATGTCTTCTCTCTCATCCATTCTTTTTTTTTTTTTTTTTTTTTTTTTTTTTTTTTAAATTTTTTTTTCAACGTTTTTTATTTATTTTTGGGACAGAGAGAGACAGAGCATGAACGGGGGAGGGGCAGAGAGAGAGAGAGACACAGAATCGGAAACAGGCTCCAGGCTCCGAGCCATCAGCCCAGAGCCTGACGCGGGGCTCGAACTCACGGACCGCGAGATAGTGACCTGGCTGAAGTCGGACGCTTAACCAACTGCGCCACCCAGGCGCCCCTCTCTCATCCATTCTCACTCCCTAGCTGATCTCATGCGATCTCATACTAAGTAATCCGGCCTAGAGTCCACACGAAACTTCTTAGTTTAAACTCCAGATCCTATATCTGCATTCACAAAAATGCAGCTTGGATGTCTGATAAGCATCTCAAACTCACAATGTTAAAAAAAGCAAGTCCTGATGTTTCCCCTAAAACCCATGATCTCTAACAGACAACTGAAAAATACCACCAACCTGTGGTCCAGCCCAAAAAAACAAAAACAAAAACAAAAAAACAAAAAAAGAAAAACAAACTTGGTATCATCTTTTATATCTGTTTTTCTCATACCTTATATTCAAACCACAAGCAATCCTATTATATCCACATTTATAATATACACATGATCATAATTTTCTCACTATGTGCCCTTCTTGCATCCTTATTCAAGCTACAGATATTTCAGGATTACTATAGTAACCTCCTTATTGTGTTGTTGTTGTTGCTTGTATGCTTGCTTCCCACTCTATCCTGCTCCCCAGACAGTAGTCAGAATGATTTGTTTAACATAAATTACAGTCACCTGGGAGGCTCAGGTGGTTACCCATCTGACTCTTGATTTTGGCTCAGGTCATGATCCAGAAATCATGAGCTCATGGGGTCAGAACGTGCATTAGGATCTGTGCTAGGCATGAATTAGGCATGAAGCCTGTTTGAGATTCCCTCTCTCACTCTCACTCTCACTCTCTCTGTCTCTGTCTGTCTCACTGTCTCTCTATCCCCCTGTGGGCACTCTCATTAAATAAATAAATAAATAAATAAGTAAATAAATAAATAAATAAACAAACAAACAAATAAATAAAACTAAAATATGAACTTGGTCAGACTACTCAACTGACTTTCCATCTCATTGAAAATAAAAGTCAAAGTCCTTATAATGACTTTCACATTCTCCGTGATATGCACCCCACACATACCCTCTCTGACTGAATAAATAAATGAGTAAATGAGTGAATGGTTGGTAGAGAAGAGGAACATAGGATGAGATTAACCTTATAGAATTAAACAGATGATGAGCAACCTTCTAACTAAGCCAAGAAGTGTCTTCAGGTTTATTTGAATACAATGGGTAGTCATCAAAGTCATTCGGGCACAATAACTATCTCCTGTAAACTGTTTCTAGGATCCAATTCATATATCACCTTCTACACCAATCCTCACTCTTTACCAACCTCCCATTCCCACAAGAAATCCATCCAAAGGAAACTTTGCTACTCCTTTAATGTGTCACATTTTCAAACTTCCGTGTCTTCCTCTTTTTTTTTATTTTTATTTTTTATTTTTTTTCATGCCTGGAATGCCCTTCCTCACTCTGTCGATTTGAAATATGCCTTCTCTAGAAGACTCACTTCAAGTGACTCTCATTTTTGTAAAGCACTCCCTGGGTGCCCCAGAGACTCATGTGTTTTCTTCTTTGCAATTCCAGGGTACATTTATCCACCTCTATTACAGATGTTATCAACTCAGTATAGTTAATTTGTTTGCACAGTGGCAAATCCCTGGATAACAAGGTCCATTATTAGTTATAGATAAGACCTCTGTTCTTTGTATACAGTGCCTACAACCTAGTAGTGCTCAATGCATGCTTGATGAATGGAAATCAGGCAGGAAAATAGAATGAAAATTAGTAGAGGGAATATAAAAGAGAAACCAGGAGAGTCAAATGTTATCAAAAACAAAAGAAGAGGTATTTTCAAGAAGTAAGGAGTGGTCCGTTCTTTAGAGTTTTGTGTTTTGCTTTACTTGAGTTCGAAATAAGCTACAGGTATCATTGCATTTAACTAGTAGGAGATATGTGGAAGTACAATCGTCAAATTTCAGTAGCATATGGCAGAAATTACCTTCTATCCAAGCAGTGACTTAATATGAGGAATTGTGTGTTCAAAACATCAGGAGAAATGTTAGTTAAGTGGGGTGTACACTGCACTCCCAGAATCCAAAGACAGCACTGCATAATTGTCTTGCCAGAATAACCCCAGCAGACTCACTGGTCTGTCCAGGCAGACTCACTGGTGTTCTGGGCCTAGGGTATCACTAGGTAAGAGTCAAGTGTCAGTAGGTTGGGTTCTTATCTGGAGAAATCTACTTCTGAGATTATTTGGGGTTTGGACAATTAAGTTCCTTGCAGTTATACAACTGAGGTCTTTATTTTCAGATTGTGGGATGGCCAGCCAGAGAAAACTCTCTGCTTTGCATGGGTGTATGATGCATGGGTTCATGATGATACTAGGTTGGTCCAGAAAATCTCTCTATATAATACAACATGACTACAGAAATGGTATCTCTTCATTTTCATGGGTTGTCAGCATTAAGGTATGGAATGTTGGGTGCTATTTTTTTTCTATTAGAATAATGTCTACCACATTCTGTTTATAAACAACAACAACAAAAAAAACAGCTGTAGAACCAATAGATATTAGTTTTCACCTTCTGAATTAGTAAGATTCAACAGAGAAAACTTCTGCTTCTCATATATATATAATATATATTATAGTTTATAATATATTTATATATTTTTATATATTTTTATATTTATATTTATATTTATGTTTATGTTTATATATTCATATGAATATGAATTTATTAAATAAATATATATTTATATTTATGTATTTATATTTATTTAATTATTTATTTATTTATTTATTTATTTATCTATTTATTTATTTATTTATTTCTTATAAGAAATTGGCTCCCATAAATGTGGACGGTAACAAGTCCCAAGATCTGCAGGATGAGTTGGCTAGCTGGAAACACACGAGATCTAATGGCATAGTTCTTGTCTAATGGCTGGCAGGCTTGAATCTCAGGTAGAGCTGCTGTTTCAGTTTGAGTCTGGGGAAGACGCCAATGTCTCAGTTTAAAGACATTCAGGCAGGCAACAGTAATTCCCTAGTATCCATGGGAGAATCATCCTTATTCTATTCAGGCCTTCAATTGATTAGATAAGGCGCACTTACATTATGAAAATAATCTGTTTTACTCACTGTACAGACTCAAGTATTTCCCATCACAAAACACCAGAAAAATGTTTGACCAAGCATCTGGACCTCTGTGGCCCAGTAAAGTTGACACATAAAATTAGCCTTCATATCTTCCAAATTTTATGCAAGCACATGAAGTGGATGAACCTAAGCCCTACCAAGAACCCAAGCTACAGAGGCACCAGGCAGCCTGATAAGGTGCATTAGCACAGCGTCTCTCAAATATTTTATCCCCAACCTACTGTAAGGAACACATATTTCACCACAACCCAGTATAAGCATACACATACACATACATATAAATAAAAGAAATAAACAACATTTCATGAATTATTGGTTATCCTTACTAAGTGCAAATGTACTTTTATGTTTTCTTATTGGTTCTATTTAATTTTAATCCATTCTTACCTTGATCCACACCTTCATGACCTTCCAAAAAACAAGGCATCATTAATAAGGTGTACTGATTTTGAGGGTCAATCTTTGGGAAGTAATATTCCTTCAGTTATATGTTTCACAATGTCTGACATGTAATACCCTCTTTGTTAAGTTGAATTGAATAAAGGAAACGGGCTTCCAATTCAGTCTTAAGACATACTAAGAAAATTCTGAATCCTTTTATAGGGGTAGGTCCATAACTATCGAACAAAATGAAACAACAGGTACCAAGAGATACCCTTTTGATGTCTCCAACCCTATTCAGGAAGGCTAAGTTTACAAGCCCACGGAAACACAGGGGACCATTTCTGTCGTGGCGAAAATGACCAACAACGGAATGTTCACGTGCAAAGAGCAGACAGGATTAATTATTATCAAGAGGTGTTGAAGCATGTAGAAATTGTCCACTTCTATGCCACTTATAATTAGTGCTTGTCTCCCTTGGATTATCATGTCAATGCCTAAGGCACAGTTAGAGAACATTGTTACCCAACAATGGCAGCTCTCAGGTTTCACGTTTCTGTTATACACCCCCATAGGTTGAACTGAGTCTCTGCAATAGTTAAGGCCCTAGAGAAGAATTCACCCACTTTGCACCACTCACTCTCCCTGATTAAGCTGCTCTGCAGGGAAACGGCTTACTTTTTTAATGCTTGCTTTTTGTTCCTTGGATAAGTAGTAGACATATTTCTGAGTGCAGCATTTCTATTTAACTGTACTCATGCCCTAAAGAGATTATAGGGATCAGCTCAGGGAGTCAACTTGAATTGATCTTCTTCCTCTCTATTGCAACATTACTGGCAGACGTTCACAGTCAGATTTAATTCTGTCTGACTGAGAAAAACTGAGGAATTTGGCTTTCTGAACCAAGACCACATTATTGAATTGTCTGCACTCAGTTGCAAAAGACTGTGAATGAGGAGGAGACAGGGGCATTATATGATCCAGGATGGGAGGTTGTAGGGTTAGCTTATGGTGGTTGTAACGAAACCTTAATATTGTGTGAAGACTACAAAACCTTGAAATCCCTATAATGTGATGGTCTGGGGACTCTTACCATACAGATTGTCAAAAATCTTGTTATATGTACGATACAGAAGCAATAGAACTCATTC
Source organism: Panthera onca (assembly GCF_046562875.1). Lineage (NCBI taxonomy): Eukaryota > Metazoa > Chordata > Mammalia > Carnivora > Felidae > Panthera > Panthera onca. The sequence goes on from NW_027675867.1 coordinate 2,430,192, forward strand.
ACTTAATATAGATTTAATGAGCATATACTATGTGATATTTAGAGCTCTACTCTTGTGGGAGAAGTGAATAAAGTACTCCAAAGATTTTCAACGGGGCTCAAACAGACTCTGGTCTCTAGCTTAGAGACCTCTCCTCTGGATTCTCCTTCCTTTGTTTGGTGCATGTGCGAAAACCCCCACAGATATGGAAGCTGACGACTATAAATTACCCTCCCCACTGGACTCCACGCTCAGTCCTTTGGTGAGCCAAACTTGAAATCCTCAGAGTCCAAGAGACCCCCAAAAACGAACCACCAGAGTCCAGAGTCAAAGCTAAGCAGCAAGGGTCATTTATTGCAGGTTCGAACCTGAACCTCTGCGCACTAATTGCCAGTGATGCTGAGAGGCCCCGAGAGAGGTTTTTACACCCCTTTTATAGACAGGTACAAACAAGTCATGGGAAATCAGGAATTTTCCACAGTTACAGAGCTGCGATTGGTTGGTGTTTAAAGTTGGACACTTAGCAGTATTCGATTGGTTCCTGCCTTTAGGTCAGACCACAACCGGGGGTACGGGCATCACAATGATTGATCAGGAATATACGGATGTGCCAAGGAACAAAGATTGATCAGGAATGCACGGGCGTGCCAAGCAATTGTACAGAAGCGGAACAAGCTAGTTAGGCTTGGTTAGGTTTCAGTTTCCCGTAACTTAAGGTTTTAAGTTTCAGTTTTCTCAGGCCTCTCAAACTCTCTGACCAAACTCTCTGAGTGCCACTTGGCTTTTCCTCCAGTGTTCCAGCCTGGTTCCGTAGCATACTAGATTGCTTACCAGGAAACCCAACCGCACTGGCCCATTGTTGCCACTAGTTTGGGAGAACAGTGATGTGGTGGCAAAGCAAAGGCTAGCAAGGGAGAAAGTGCATGCTCTGCCTGAATTTCAGCAGCCTCCTTCTCCGCTGTCTTGGGCAGGTCCTGCTCCATGGAACTGGTAAGGCCGGGGCCCCGAGGAAGTCAGGCATACCCAAAAGAGCGGAAGGGGGACATGATCAATCCCCAGAGGACTTAATATGTGTCCCAGGTAGGAAATTTTGTGGAAGGAAATGTAATAGACTCTGGTGTGCATGTGTGTGCGTGTGTGTGTGTGTGTGTGTGTTTGTGTTTGTGTGTGTGTGTGTTTGTGTGTGTGTGAGACAGAGAGAGAGAGAGAGAGAGAGAGAGAGAGAGAGAGAGAGAGACTGAGAGAGAGAGAGAGAGAGAGAGAGAGAGAGAGAGAGAGAGAGAGAGAATGTGCAGCTAAGCCAGGGTTGCCAGTCGAGTTAGAGTTTGTGGCTTCATGGACGGGCACTCTTAAGGTCCCCAAGGTTTATGGAGTCTGAATGGGTTCCCCTGTGTCATTGTGAGAGTATAAGGTCTAGGGCGGTATCAGATCAGATTCCCATTACAAGTCACAAAGCAGAGTCCACTATAGCCAAACCTCACCTAAACTTTCCCTCAGGAATGCGACCAGAGGAGTATGTGAATATTCCTCTCATCTGGCGGTATACCCTAACTTTGTCTGTCTTTGTGACACCAAATATGAGAAAGAAATTAATAATGGGATGAAAACAGAGTAAGCCTACAATTTTTTGAGGTCATGATGAAAAAATGTTAAAAGGGGTTTTCAGGTTACCATGGGGTGACAATGACACCCAGGAAGTTAAGGAAATTTTGTGAACTAGAATGGCCCATATTCAATGCAGGATGGCCTACAGAAGGGACATTATTTGCTCAAATAGTGCAGCAGGTTTGGCTAATAGTCACTGGGAACCCAGGCCACCCTGATCCATTTCTGTACATCAACTCCTGGCTTGAAATCGCCCCAGATTTCCTGCCTTGAAGGTGATTCATCATTAGCAAACAGAGCCAGGCAAAGGTTTTAGCCACTTTATCTGGAGGCTCATCAGGGAGTCAAAGAAGTGATCCACTGCTCCTCTAATATTTAAAGGAGATGTGGACGAAGATATTGTCTTTCCACCTCCTTATAACTCTTCAAGCTCCCACCTCCCTCCCTCTGAGCTTGAGACTCCTCCTGCATCTGTCTCTCCAGCCACAGCCAGAGTCAGTGCACTTGCCACTGCAGTCAGTGCCGCCCATCTCCCCGCCCCTCTCAGACCCAGATAACCCACCCCCACATGGGCCAGCAGCCAGACTGAGCCCCAGACCCATACCTAAAACTCTCCAAACGCATGTAACGGAGACAAGAGAGCCTGAAAGACAGAATGAGGATGGACCAGTCCAGACCAGCCATTCCATGATGGGTTATCTACCTTTCTCTACAACCGACCTCCTCAAGTGGAAACACGACACTCCACCATACTCCGAAAAGCCACAAGCAATGGTTGACTTGATGGAGTCCCTCTTCCAGACCTACTGACAGACTTGGGAAGATTGTCAACAGTTACTCCATACTTTGTTTAATTAAAAATAAGAATGACAGAAACATGACAGTACCTAGAAGATCACACATCTCCAGGAATCAATGACCCTACTGTCTGGGCTCAAGCTGCATGCGTGAAGAACGCCCAACATGGGATTTCACCACAGAAGGAGGACAGGGCCACGTCTGATATACCTGGAAGCCCTCCTTCAGGGAGTCTGAGCTGGAGTCAACAATCCCATGAACATGATTAAAATATCATCAGTCACACAGCACCCTGGGGAGTCTCCCGGAGACTACTATGAAAGATTATGTGAAGTGTACCGTGTATACGCACCGTTTGACCCCGAGGGACCAGAGTCAACAGACGGTACATATCTCTTTTGTGGCACAGGCTACCCAGATATCCGACGAAAGCTCCAGAAGTTGGAGGGCTTGCCAGATGAATATCACTCAGCTGTTACAGGTCATCAGTACAGTTTTCATGAACAGAAATTTGCAGCTGGAAGAGAAGTGAAGACTAAAAAAGAAGGCCACATTTCTCACAGCAGAGCTAAAGAACAGATGCTGCAAAGATGGGAAAACCCCAACCACAAAAAGGGGGGAAGCCCATAGCCCCCTTAGCAAGGGACCAGTGTGCATACTGCAAAGGTAAGGGAAATTGTAAGAATGTCCGAATTGGATGGGGACCTCAAAACCCAGCCAATATCTGGAGGAACCTCGAGGTGAGAACCCTCTTGATCTGGCCGGGGTAGAATTGGACGGAGGGGGACCGGACTCTTTGTTTCTTGGCCCCCATGAGCCCACGGTTGAAATGAGGTGGTGGGCTGAACAATAACTTTCATGGTTGACACTGGGGCTGAATACTCCTTTGTTACTTCCCTGGTAGCGCCCTTAGGCCAAAAGACAGCAACCATACTTGGGGATACTGGGACACAGGCAATGCAACGGCCCTTCTGTCAAGCTCAACAAGGTGCACTTGGGGGTCACAAGGTCCGGCATGAGTTCCTCTACTTACGTGACTGCCCGATTCCTCTCCTGGGCCGGGATCTACTCTCCAAACTTGGGGCCCGGATACCTTTTGAACCCACTGGACACACTAGCCTCCAATGAAACCCAAGGCAGAAGGAAACCCTGGTCTTGGCGATACCCCTGCCAAGGGAAGAAGAATGGAGACTGTTCTGTGCCCAGGCCTTACCTGGTAGCCTCTAAGAATTCAGGCTTACATCAGCTCGCTATGGGCTGATGATAACCCGCCTGAAATAGCTTGGAATCGGGTCCCAATCATTGTTGACCTGATCCCTGAAGCTCAACCTCAGACACCAAGGCAGTACCCCATTCCACTAGAGGCTAGAATGGGCATACAAGAGCACCTGACCAAGCTCAGAGAAAGAGGTATTCTAACTGAGTGCCAATCAGTTTGGAATACCTCACTCTTGCCAGGCAAGAAGCCAGGAGGACACCAACCAGTACAGGCTTTGAGGGCCATTAGCAAAGTGATGGTTTCCTTACACCCAGTCATTCCGAACCCTCAGTGTACTCTCCTCAGCCAAATTCCGTGGTCAGCCAGAAGGGTTGGGTGCTTCGACCTAAAGGATGCTTTCTGCTGCCTCTGCCTGGCTCTACAAAGTCAATCATTGTTTGCCTTTGAATGGACTGAGTCTGTTACAGAGCTTCAGATGCAGCTGACCTGGACACTACTTTCCCAAGGTTACAACAACTCACCCATTCTTCTGGGGGAAGCCCTAGGTTCAGATCTCGCTGACTTTCCGAAGGAAACCACAGGGTATGTCCTTCTCCAATATGTAGAAGACCTCCTCCTTTCCAGTGACACCCAGGAAGACTGTATGAAAGGTACACAGGCCCTCCTACAGCTCTGATCCTACTTGCGGTACCACCCTCATGGAAAAGGGCACAGATTTGTCCGCAGCAGGTCCAATACTTAGGCTCCCTCCTCACAAAGGGAAAAAGAGAATGAGGACCAGAAAGGAAGAAAGTGTGGCACCACACTGCCACAGCCCCGAACAAAACGAGGCTTGTGTGAATGTTTAGGGGCCGGAGGGTTCTGTCGCATTGGGAATCCTCAGATGCTCAGCCATAGTGAGGTCCCTCTATGACCTGTTGGGAGGACCAAACTGGGAGTCCCTCGCATGGACTGAGGAGGCGATGGCGGCTTTCACAGAAATAAAGTTGGCTCTGGGACAAGTCCCAGCCCTTGGTTTGCCTGATATAGAAAGGCCTTTAACTTCTTCATACATGAAAAGGAGTGCTCACTCAGAGCATGGTGCCTTGGCAATGGCCAGTGTTCTAACGGTCAAAAAAAAAAAAAAAAAAAAAAAAACCTTGATCCTGTGGCTGCAGGATGGCCCCTGTGCCTCAGAGATCAGAGCCACAGTCCTGCTCATGAAGGATGCAGACAAGCTCACACTGGGCCAAACATTTAATGTTAAGGTCCCACACACGGTCGTGTGCCTCACAAGCACCCAAGGATATCGTTTCCTCTCCATTTCTCAGCTGACACAATCCCAAGGCCTTCTCTATGAGAACCCAAGGCTCATTCTCAAAACAGTATAAGAACACTAAACCTGGCCACCTTCCTTCCCACAGAGGAGGGAGAACGTGACCATGACTGTTCTGGAGTAGTGGATAAAGTCTACGCCAGGTTCCCAAACCTCCAAGACCAGGGTATAACAAACCCAGAGATCACCCTGTTCAGCGATGGGAGCAACTATTTAGAGGAATGCAGCCAAAGAGCAGGGTATGCGGTAATCACAACCACGGGAGTTCAGGAAGCCAAGGCCTTGTCGGAAGGATGATCGGCACAATGGGCTGGACTCAGTACGCCTTAACCTGAGCCATCATCCTTCGCAAAGGTAAATGAGTTAACATCTACATCGATTCCTGGTATGGCTTCGCTACTGTGCATCTACATGGGGCCATCTATAAAGAAAAAGGCCTCCTTACCGCTTCAGAGAAAACTATCAAAAAAGAGGAAGAAACACTAAAGCTTCTTGAGACCATATGGCTACCAGACAAAGTAGCTATCCTACACTGTAAGGGACCTCAGAAATGAGATGCCCCCATAAATGAAGGAAATCACCTGGCCGACAAAACAGCCAGAGTGGCTGCCTGAGGTGACCTAGGTGAAGCTCCTACCTACACTCTGACTCTTGCGCCCCAGAAGGAAGCCTCCTCACCCCTGTACACGAGTGAAGAAAGAAGTTGGGCCTCGACAGAAGCGGGCACACTAAGCAAAGACGGATGGTGAGTCTTGTCCCGTCATCTATGTGAAAGCACCTAGTGAAGGAATATAACTAACTCACCCTCTTAGGGAAAACTGCTCTAGAGGTCCTCTTTAAAAAGAACTACGATATCAGCTGCCAGCAGCCAGCCAGCTGCCAGCATTATGCCAGGCTGTCAGTGAATAATGTGTAACATGTGCCAAAAACAATGCTTGCTCTGCCCCACAGCCCCCGCCTGGCTCACAAAGGATGGACTTAGGGGTGGACTTTACCAACGTACAACCAAATAAAGGGTTTAGGTACCTTCTTGGAACAATCTGCACCAATCTGGGATACCTCCAAGCATTCCAGACCAGAATGGAATGAAGTCACGAGGTGGCCAAAGCTCTTATACAGGAGATTGGGCTTAATCACACACAGTAATAATGGACCTGCATTTGGAGCGGACGTTATACAAACCCTAACAAAGTCCCTTAACATTGCCTGGAAACTGCACACTACTTAACGCCCCCAGAGCTCAGGGAAAGGTAGAGCGGATGAATTGCACCCTCAAAGAAACCCTGGCCAAGTTCCACCAAGAGACTCACCCCCTATGGCCAGATTTACTTCGGCTGGCACTCCTGTGTGCCCAATGCCCGCCTGGGGCACTGGGATTCTCCCCTTTTGAGTTGTTATATGGGCGACCCTCCCCCCCACCCACACGTTTAGGAAAGCTCCCAGGAGACCTACAGCAGATTGCAGACAAGGAAATATGTTGCACTTTGGGGTGTTCTATCTGTGTTCTAATTCAGCCTATCGATGCTTAGAGGCCAACTGCACTCAGAAATGTTATTCCATCTTCCGGACCCCAGGGATATTTGTATACACTGAAGATCAGTTCCTAACAACCTTTAGCCCCAAGTCTCAGGCTAAACAGCAGTCCTGCTACCCATTCGGATAGGCTCAGAAATTGTGACAGGAATAGGAACTGGAGAAGGGGGCAAAGGTTTATGCATAGGACTGTACCATAGACTATCTCAAGAGCTAAATGAAGACATGGAATGGGTGGCTGATTCTTTGGTAACCTTAGAAAACCAAATAAACTCTCTGGTGGCAGTAACCCCCCAAAATAGACAAGCCCCCGACCTCCTCACTTCAGAAAATGGAGGGACTTGCATCTTTCCGGGGGAGGAATGTTTCTATTTTTTAAACCAGTCAGAAATACTTACAACTAAGGTGAAGGAACTAATAATAATAATAATTAATAATAATAATAATAATAATAATAATTATTATTATTATTATTATTATTATTATAATTATAATTATAATTATAATCATTCAACATTGACAACAGGAAAGTACCAATCAATGGAACAAATGAGATCTCACAGATTGGGATCCTGGCTTCCTGCCCTGGCAGGGCCCCTCTTCTCCCTAATTTTACTTGTATCCATTGGCCCCTGTATACTGAATACCATGGTACATTTTATTGAAAACACTGTTGCTCGCCAAACTACTGCAGGCATCTTAGCCTTCTGAGGGTACCAACCTAAAAAACTGAAAGGTGATACCTACTAAAAAGGTGTTTTAAAAGGCATAAAATGGGATACTGTTGGAGAAGTGAATAAAATACTGCATCAAAGATGGCCGGTGGGATAAAACGAACTCTGGTCTCTATCTTAGAGACCCCTCCTCCTGGTTCTTCTTCCTTTGTTTTCTGTGTGCAGGAAAACCCCCACAGATATGGCAGCTGATGACTGTAAATTTCCTGCTCCACTTGCATTCAGCGCTCAGAAGTTTGGAGAAACAGGGTCCTCTGAGCCCGCCGTTCCATCAAGATCTGCAATCCAAAGAAGATCTCCGAGTGCCGCTTTGTTTTCTGCCAACGTTCCAGCCTGGTTTTGTAACATTATAAACACAGAAGTGAGCAAGACAGACCAAGTCCCTTCTTTATACAGTATAAGGAGGCAGAGGACCATTAACTGGTAAACAAGTAATTAACAAGTGTACAAGGGTAATGGGGTGCTGGGAGTCAACCAGCTCTCAGTTGTCTAAAGGAAACATATGCTATATCACCCACCTCATATATGGATCATAGTTCTAAGTGTTGTGACGTTTATAATTGATACACGTGATCACTGCCAGGGTATTTCCCCTTTTCCCAAGTTACATTTATTTTGAAGAACCTATGTGAGTTAATGAAAGATACTGGGGATTCCCAGAATCAGTAGATGCTGGTGGACCAGGTTTGAAATAGCAGCCCCAGAGGTCAAAAGTCACAATATCTAATCATGTTTTTTTTTAACAACTTCATTAATGTTTAACTGATATACACAAACTGTACATATTTAAAGTACGTAATTGGTGGAGCACCTGGGTGGCTCAGTCACTTGAGCATCAGACTCTTGATTTTGGCTCAGGTCATGATCCCCGGTTCGATCAAGCCCTTAATTGGGCTCCATGCTAAGCATGGAGTCTGCTTAAGATTCTCTCTTTCTCCCTTGCCTCTCTCCCCCAGTTATGAACGCTTCAGCTCTCTCTCCGAAAAAAAAGCCCTATGGGATGCCTGGGTGGCTTGGTCGATTAAGCGTCCGACTTCGGCTCAGGTCATGATCTCACAGTCCGTGGGTTCGAGCCCCGCGTCGGGCTCTGTGCTGACAGCTCAGAGCCTGAAGCCTGTTTCAGATTCTGTGTCTCCCTCTCTCTCTGCTCCTCACCTGTTCATGCTCTGTCTCTCTCTGTCTCAAACATAAATAAACGTTAAAAAAAATTTTAAAAGCCCTAATAAATAAATTACTTAATTAATAATTAATAATTAATACTAATACTAATAAATACAATTACATAATTTGGTAAATTTTGGTTACATATACACCAATGTATACATAACAACAAGGAAAAGAATATGTCTGTCACCACTAAAAATGTCCTCGTATCCTTTAGATATCCCTCCGTCCCCCACGTCTTCCCGATTCCCATTCCTAGGCAATCTCTGGTCTGTTTTCTGTCCCTACATATTATCTTGCACTTTCTAGAATAGTATACAAATAAAATTATATAAGACATACTCCTTATTTTTTGGGGGTGGGGAGTTGACTACTTTCACTTGGTATTTTGAATATTATCCATAGTGTTGTGTGTTCCAATAGTCTGTTACTACTTGTTTATCCGTTCACATTTCAGTGGACATTTGTATTATTTCCACATTTGGCGTATTTATTTCTTTTTGTCAGAGAGTGAGGTGGGGGGAGAAGGAGAGGGGAGGGTGGAAGGAGAGGTGGGGGAGAGATAGGGAAAGGGAGATGGAAAGGGAGAGGGAGAGGGGGAGGGAGAGAGAAAGAGAAAGAGAGAGCAGAGGCAAAGAGAAAAAGAATCTAAAGCAGCCTCCATGCTTAGTGTGGAGCTCAATGTGAGTCTCAATAACACGACCCTGGGATGATGACCCAAGCAGAAATCAAGAAATCAAGAAATCTACCAACTGAAGCACCAGCTGCTCCTTAGCCTATTAAAAACAAAGCTTCTATAAACATTCATTTTTTTCTTTTCTTTTCTCTCTCTCTGTTTTGTTTTGTTTTGTTTTGTTTTGTTTTGTTTTGTATGACCGTAAACTTTGATCTCTCTAGGGAAAGTATTTGAGAGTAGATTTGGCTGAATCATAGAATAGGTTGCATGTTCAGCTTTTTAGGATACTGTCAGACTGTTTGCCAGGGTAGTTTTATCACTTTTACATTCTCATCAGCAGTATGTGAGAATTCCAGTTCTTTCATACCCTAGCTAACACTTCGGAGCCCTGTCTTTTGATTTTAGACATCTCGTAGGTATGACGTAGTAGTTGATCTCATTGTATCTCATTTATCTCATGGTAGTTTATATTTGCATTTCCCCTCATGATGCTCAACACATTTTCATGTGTGTATCTGCTGTACATATGTCTTTTTTGGTAATGTGTCTTTTCAAATCTTTTGCCTTTTTTTGGATTATTTCGCTTCAGAATATTGAAGCTTGCGGATTGCCCATATGTTCTAGATATAAGTCCCATTTCACATAGGTGATTTGTAAATATATTCTCCCAGCCTCAGTCTTCTATTTCAAACTCTTTGTTCTTTGAAAAGCAAAAGTTTTAGTTTGATAAAATCCAATCAATCTTTTTTTTTTTCTTGTAATATGTCATATTGTTGGTGGTGTAGCTAAGACATGTTAGCCTAATCCAAGGTCATAATGGTCTCCTACTTTAGGTACTTTAAAAAAGTTATCGTACTGTATTCAAGATTGCATTGGTTCTGATGAAAAATCTTTTTCCTCCCTTTCTCTGGAGTAAAGCAATTTGATTGTGGGGTGCCTTGGTGTAGTTGTTTTCATATTTCCTGTCCTTGAGGTTCATTGAATTTATTGGAACTATGTATTTTTAGTTTGCATCAACCTTAACAAATATAAATTCAAATTAGTTTCATTATTTACTGAAACTAGTTTTCTTGTCTGTGTTCCTTGGAGATACAATTACATGTATATTGGATGATTTTCAGTCACATTTTCTCTGTGTGTTTCATTTCAGATGATTTCCATTGCTATGTCTTTAGGTTCATCAAACTTTTTTTTCTTTTCTGCACTGTCTATATGCCTTTAATTCCATTCAGTAATCATAGACCAGATTTCTTATTTTAGTCATTGCTTTTGTCATGAGAAGTTTGGTTGTAGGTCTTGCATATCACTTGCATGTCTCTATTTAACATGCTCATTCTGCCCTATAATTTCTTGGATATACTGATAATAGTTATAATAACTATTTGAATGTTCTTATGTATGAATTATATCATTTGCGTAATTTCTGGGTCAGTGTCAGTTGAGTTCCCCTTCCTTACGTGTCTTAGTTTCCTGCTTCTTTGCATGCCTGATAATTTTTTATGGGTTGCCAAACATGGTCAGTTTTAGCCTGCCAGAGGCTGGATACTTCTAGATTCCTAAAAATATTCTTGGTTTTTGTTTTGGGACATAGTTTAGTTACTTACAAATAGCTTGATCCTTTCAGGTCTTTCTTTAAATATACTTTGGGCAAGGCACAGGCAGCACTTAGTTTAGGGATAATTTTTGTCCAGTACTGACACAAAAATCAAGTATTTTCCAAATGGCATGTAAATTGTGAGGTCTTCCACACTGGCTGTCAGGCATTATTCCTGACCCTGTATGGCAGTGGGTATTGTTCCTTCCGCTGGTCTCAGTTTCCTCATACACAAGAGTTTATCCATATCCAATTGAATACTCAAGGCAGGCAATCTGTTGATCTCTGGAGTTCTCTCTGTGAACAACTTTCTCTTCTTCGGTACTCAGCTCTGTGAAATATAGCAGTCTTCCTGAATCAGTGACTACCCCCTCCACAATTCAGGGAAACTGTTGGGCTATGCCAGCTTCCTCCTCTCTAAATCACAGACTCAAATCCCCGCCTAGTCAATAAGCTAGGGCACTATAGGAACCATTTCATTTATTTCCCAATATTAGGGATCACTGCCCTTCACTGCCTGATGTCTGACGTCTTAAATGATTTTTTTTTTTTAACTCTTTGTTCAAATGATTCTTTAGCAGTGTTCGCCTTGGAAGAGAACAAACTGTGGCACAGAAGAAAACACACTGGACATGGAGTAGGAGTCTAGGGTTGTTGTCTAACACAGTCATAAACAAGTTATGGGGAAGGCACTTGACTTTCCTAGGTCTCAATTTCCTCACCTGGAAATTGGAATAAGGACTCCCATATGAAGGGCCATTGTGAGATTAAATGAGATGATGCATGTGCCAGTTTTACAGAGCCTAACACTTAATATTACATGCAAGCGTCTGTGTATTATTTCTTCTAGAGGGAGGGATTTGCATTTCTTTTAGTGGAAGGAAAGAGATGAATATACAACTGGACTATCAAATAAGAGGTGGATAGAGGACTGGCTTACTGGTGTACCTCCTTGTACTCATTCAGCCATCCTGGCCCTGGGCTCCCTCCAAATTAAAGAATCAGTGTCAGAAGACCTGAGATCCACCCATAGGTATCTGACCCCACACAGAATATTAGCCTGTCTTAGCTGTTCAAATGAGGATAATGATGGCTATCATCGGTGGAGCACTTGTTCCGTGTTGTCAGGTGTTGGATTAAGCACCTTGCCAATACTGCCCTTTAAACTTTTTGACGCTTTATTATCATTTCCATTTTATAAATTAGGCAGCTGAGTTTCAGATTTGTTAAGTAATTGATCCAAGATAACACAAACACAAGTGGTGTGGCTGGGATGGGCACCAGCTCTGCTCCTATGCCAACATGCATGCTCTCACCCATGTTACACTGCCTTCCCATTAGCGTGTTAAGGGTTTGGAAAGCTGAGGGCCAACCCTGATAAAGTACCATGGAGTATGTTGGTGTCCTAGCTAAGATCTTTTTCCCTTACCTTACCGGAAATATTTTCATATTAACTGAAACACTAGTCCCTGCACAAGACAACTTTCCTCAAATTTCTCTTAACGCTATACACTGGTCAGAATATAAAAAGCAACGACTTCAGAACTTGAAAGTTAGCAATAGGAGGTGAATGAGGGAAGTGAAGCAAAACAAGAATGACCCTGTGATGGTTATTATTACGTGTCTACTTGAGTTGGCCGTGGGGGGCCCCAGACTAAACATTTTTTCTCGGGATATTTGTAGAGTGTTTCTGGGTGAGATTAGCGTTTGATTTGGTGGACTCAGTAAAGCAGACTATCGTCGCCAGTGAGTGTGGGCAGCATTCAATGTCCTGAGGTCCTGAAGAGAACACAGGGTAGAAAAAAGAGGAATCCATGCCCCACCGCTTCTTTTCTCAGCCTTAGAAGGTGATCCCGCTTAGAGGCAGAGAAGTGGGTAGGGTTAGGGTTGGCTCTCCGGAAGTGCCTTTGCTCCAAAAACCCACAGTGATGTGATTTCCCTGCAGGACTGAAATGAGGGCCCATGTGCGGTTATGGGTCAGGGGTAGCGTTGGAAGAGCGGAGCCAAACATATGGGTGGGCCAGACTGAAACTATCTCAGGATCTCCTCCTCCATCTCCATCATGCCCATGGAAATGTCATGGAGAGAGTGTGACTTCCACACAGGAATTTCCCCAATGGTAATTGGCCCCAATCCATTATTTCTTTCAGACGTCCATGCTAGGTCCCTTTAGGGCCAGAGCCCAGGCCAGCGTTAGGGTTAGGTCCTAGCTACCTGCATGTAGATCTCCTGGTTTCCCAATACCATTTGTTGAAGAGACTGTCTTTCCCCCATTGTTTATTCTTGCCTCCTCATCTTGAAATCTGGGATTTTGATACCTCTAGGTATGGTTTTGTCTTTCAAGATTATTTTCACTCTTCAGGGTCTTTTGCGGTCCCATACATACTTTAGTATTAGTTGTTTCAGTTCTGTGAAAAGTGCCTTTGGGATCTGGATAGGGATTGCATTGAAACTGTAGATAGTTATGAGTAATATGGACATTTTAATGATATTGATTCTTCCAATCCATGATCATGGGATAGCTTTCCGTTTGTTTGTGTCTTCTTCAATTTCATCATTGACTTATGGTTTTCACACTACAGGTCTTGCACTTCTTTCGATAAGTTTAGTCCTAGCTATTTTACTCTCTCTTTTTTTGGTGCAATTAGGAACGGTGTTGTTTTCTTAATTTCTCTTTCTGTGACTTCATTATTATTATATAGAAACCCTACCAATTTCTGTGTATCAAATCCATATCTGCAACTTTACTGAATTCGTTTATTACTTCTAGTAGTTTTGGGGGGAAAGTTTTAGGGTTTTCTATGCATATTCTCATGTCATCTGTAGATAGTGACAGTTCAGCTTCTGAACAAAGGTAGATGACTTTAATTTCTTTTTTTCTTATCTGATTCCTGTGGCTAGGACTTCTAGTGTTATATTAAACAAGAGTGGCAAAAGTAGACGTATTTATCTTGTTCTTGATCTTAGAGGGAAAGCTCTCAGTTTTTCACCATTGAGATGTTAGGTGTGAACTTAATATAAACAATATATAAAATAATATTTTTATGTGTTGAGGCATGTCCGCCCCCCTGACTTTGTTGAGAACTTTTACCATGAATACATGTTAAATTTTGTCATATGCTTTTTCTGCATTTATTGGTATAATCATATGATTTTTACCCTCCGTTTTGTTGAGGTGGGATATTATGTTGATTGATTGGATGAGCCATCTTTGTTTCCCTGGAATAAAAGCCACTTAATCATTTTAGTGTGTTGTTGAGATGAGTTTGCTAATATTTTATTGAGGATTTTAAAGTCTATTTGGTTTGATATAGGTGTTGCTACCTTGTTCTGAGGTGTTGTTGTTGTTTGATGTTGTTTTTGTTGTCCTTGTTGTTGTTTGCTTTCATTTGCATGGGAAATGTATCTCCATCCCTTCACTTTCAGTCTGTATGTGTCTAGGTCTGAAGTGAGTCTGTGCTAGGCAGCATATGGATGAGTGTTGTTTTTTGTCCATCCTGTTACCCTACGTTTTTGGACTGGAGCACTTCAGCCATTTATATTTAAAGTAATTGTTGACCGTTATATACTAATTGTAATTTTGTTCTTAGTTTTCCGGTTGCTTTTGTAGGTCTCTGTTTCTTTTTTTCCGTACTCTCTTTCTTTCTCATAGATGGATTTGTGTTGTGCTTTACTTGGCTTTCTTTTTCTTTATTTTTCATGTATTTTGTGTTTTGAGTTTGTTATCACAAGGTTTACATATAACATCCCAAGGAAACAGCAGTCTATGTTAATTTGGTGGTCACTTAAATATAAACACATTCGAGAAATTTAAAAAGACTAACCTTTGGGGCAAGTGGGTGGCTCAGTCAGTTAAGTGTGCGATTTCAAGCTCAGGCCATGGTCTCATAATACGTGAGTTTGAACTGCACGTTGGACTCTGTACTGATAGCTCAGAGCCGGGAGCCTGCTTCAGATTCTGTGCCTCCCCCTCTCTCTGTCCCTCCCTGTTAACACTCTGTCTCTCTCTCTCAAACATGAAATAAAACATATTATTTTAGTAAAATAAAATACAAAGAGTAACTTTTTTTAAGTCCCTCCTCCAAATTTTATGTGTATGTTGTCATATTTTACATCTTTTTATTCATAATTCTGTAATATCTAATTATGATTCCCCCCGGTTAACATTTCTTGCATTGCTGATTAGTGGTGATAAACTTCTTTATCTTCTGTCTGAGAAACTCTTTATCTCTTTTTTTTCAAATCTTAATGATAATCTTTCCAGGTAAAGTTTTCTTGGTGGTGGGATTATCCTTTCAGGCCTTTGAAGATATCATGTCACTCTTTCCCAGCATGCCAACTGTCTGCTGAAATATCAGCTGACAGCTTTAGGTGTTTGTTTGTTGTGATTTGTTTTTCAAATCATAGGTAACTTTTGCTTCTCTCTTACAACTTTTGAAATTCTTTATTAATCTTTAAACTTTGACGTTTTAATTCTAATGTGTCATAGTGTGGGGCTCCTTGGTTTCATCATGTTTGGAACTCGGTGCTTCTTGTCCTAGATGCCTGTTTTCTTCTCTAGTTTTGGAAAGTCTTCAGTTATCTTTTCTTCAAATAATTTTGGTACCCCTTTTCCTTCTTGTGGAATCCCTATTATGTGGATTTTTGCTCACTTGATATTTCCAAAGTATCCCTTAACCTATCCTCATTAAAAAAAAAAAAAATCTTTCTGCTGTTTGTTTTGGGTGCTTTCCCTTAATCTGTCTTCCATATCACTGATATGTCCTTCTGCATGCCGTCTTCTACTGTTGATTCCCTCTAGTGTTTGTTTTTACAGCTATCATATTCTTGAACTCTGATTTTGTGTGTGTTTGCTATCTCTTAATTAAGGGTCTCACTTAGTTCTTCCTTTTCTCTGCAGCTGGGCGAGCATCGTGACCATTATTAATTTATATTCTTTATTTAATTGAGGCACAATGCTTACCTGTGTTTCCACTCTTTTCTGGGTTTTTTATTGTTCTTTCTTTTGGAACATATTTACCTGTCTCTCCTTTACCTTACCTTTCTGCATTTGTCTCTATAGATAAGGCAGAGCAGCTACTTCTCCTACACTTGAAGGACTTGTCTTATATATGTTTGTCACCCTGGGTAGACTCTGTGTGCTAGTTGGTGACATTGGCTGGCTGGCTGAAGCCGTGGCTTGCATGGACTGGGGATCCTGGGGCTTTCTACATAACAGGCGCCCTGTCAGGATAGTTAAAGCTGAAGTGAACGCAGACTGGGGTGTCCCAGGATTCTGTGTGTTGAGGGTACCCTGGCAGGACAGCTGAAGCTGAAATGATTGCAAGTTGAGGCATGCTGGGGTGCTGTGTATAGGTGCCCTGTACAGGGTGGCTAGAACATAAGCAGTCTGGGGGTCACGTTGTCCTTGATCTCTCTATGCAGACGGTTTCTGGGCAAGATAGGTGAAGCTAAAGTGGGTACAAGATGAAGGCACCGGGGGTTGTACATGCAGAGGATACCTTGCCAATATAGTTGAAGCTGAAGTGGATATAAACTAGGGTGTACCAGGACTTTCCATTGAGAGGGTGCCCTGAAGGGGCCGTGGGAGCTGAGGTGGGTTACAGTCCAGGAATGGCTCTTTTTATATGCTAGTTCCTCTTTAAAGTGCATTGTTTAAGGGGGGAAAGCATGTCATGTGTGTGTGTGTGTCCAGTGCAATTGGGGCTGGTGTGTATTGTGGGACTGGAACTTACTGAGACAGCAGGCCAGCTACAGCAACTGGACCCTTTTCTGGTCTATGCTTTTAAGGTGGATGGAAAATGTGGGGCAGCTGGGTGGCCCAGTGGATGGAGTATCTGACTTCAGCTCCAGTCATGATTTCACAGTTCATGAATTTGAGAACCACATTGGGCTTGATGCTGTCAGTGTAGAGCCTTTCCTGAATCTCTGTCCCTCTCTTTCTGCCCCTGCTCGGCTTGTATTCTCTGCTTCTCAAAAATAAGTAAACATTAAAAAATGTGGATGTAAAATGTAACCCTGCCATTCTCCCGTCTCTATGACCCAGAGAGAATTCCTGTGGCTCCTCTGTCGTTGACAGAGTTCTAATGCTCTCTTTTATATGACAGTTGCTCTTTTCAAACTGCAGAGTTGTGTTTTGTTTTTTTCTTTCTTTTTTCTGTCCAAAGACAGAGGAGTCTGTTTCTTGTCCTTCCCCAGCTGCCCTTGGCAACGTTAGGGGTGAGTGTTCCCTTTGTTACTGTCTGGCTGTCTTGCTGTTTTCTTTCTTTTCTGTCTTTTGATTTTCTATGTTTTGTTAGGCACAATCTGTGCAGTCAGTCCTCAGTTCCTCAGGAGGAATTGTTATATCAATGAGTGCAATCCCCAGGGAGCTGGACAAATTGGAAGTACACCTTCTGGCTGGTTCACCAGAAATGTAGTCAGGGAGTTCAGGCACAAGAGCACCTAGCCCTAGGGGACCCAAAAAAGGTGAGGTTTGGCTACCCATTACTGACAAGATCGCAGTTCAAAGGAACTAGTGGAGGGGAAACAAATGGGAAATTTATTCAGAGGCCGACACCAGAAATGCAGCAGACTCACATCAAAGACTCTCTCTAACGTGCTGAAAATACTTCCACGTTTATGAAAGGAAAATGTGGGACAAAAAGAGGTAGGTATACACAGGTGGTCACTAAGGTCAGGTTGGTCAATGTCTTGGGCTTGAGGGTGGAGTCTTATTGGCTCAGGCAGTCCTTATTGCTAGAGCGGTAGATTCAGTTCCCATCAGGTGATAGTTTGCTTTCAGGATCCTGAATTAAGAGATAAGCTGAGGGTGGGGAGGGGGCGACTGGGTGGCTTGGCTGATTAAGCATCCTACTTCAGTTCAGGTCATGATCTCATGGTTCATGGGTTCATGCCCCGCATTGGGCTCTGTGCTGACAGCTCAGAGCCTGGAGCCTGTTTCAGATTCTATGTCCCCTGCTATCCCTGCCGTCCCCCACTTGCACTCTGTCTCCCTCTGTCTCAAAAATAAAGAATCATAAAGAAGGAGACAAGCTGGAAAGAAAAAGTTAATCAATTGGATAGTTTAAGGTCAATATGGAGGTAGTTGAAATCTTCTTTCACCTTGGAGGATTTGAGTTCAAGCCTTCCTACACAGCCATCTTAAACCGAAACTAGAATAGGGTCCCTCTGAATCCTATTTTGATTGGGGAAAGTTTGGGAGAAATCCAAGGAAGGAGAAAATACAAGCAAGGAATCTGCCAGTTCTGTGTACAAATCGACATAAAACCCAGTACCTCCCCTGATTACAAGCGTGGCATGTACAGAAAAAGGCATAGAAAAGGCCTTCGGATTGGAAAAAGTAAAAATAAAAACTCTCTTGATTCTTTTATTTATTTATTTATTTTTCAATTTGTATTTTGGAAAGAGAGAATGAGCAGAGACGGGGAGAGAAAGAGACAGAGAGAAACACAGAGAGAGAAGCTTAAGCAGGCTCCATGCTTAGCACAGTGCCCCACACAGGGCTCAATCCCCTGACCATGGGACCATGACCTGAGCTGCTGAACACAGCAGTCTGGTAGTCAACTGATGGAGCCATCAAGGTGCCCTGAAAACTGCCGCGATTCTTAAATCATGTGATTATCAACATGAAACAAATTCTAAGGGGTATACATCAGTTTTCTAGAACTCAAACATAATTAAATAAGCCCCAGAATATACGGTCAATATATACAAGTCAGTTTTATTTTCATACATAAGCAATGAACAAATAGAATATGAAATGCTTTTAAAGAACCATTTAATATCACACCAAACATTGAAATATTACATTTAAATCTAACAGCCAAGCATAGGATCTGTATGCTAAAAGCCACAGAAGGCTGATTGGATCAGTCAAGGAATATATAAATAAATGGAGAGATATGCCATATGTATCATTGGAAGCCTTGCTAGTAAGATGTCAATTATCAACTTGATCTAGAGATTCAACATATTCCCAGTCGAAATCCCAGGATTCTTTTGTGGATATCAGCAAGCTGATTCTAAAATGTGTGTGAAAAGACAAAGGAACTAGAACAGCCAAACAGCTCTGAAAAATAACCAAGTTGGAGAACTCATGTTGCACAATTTTAAGACTCAATATAAACATCCCGTAATCAAGGCATTTTGATATTGAAAAAAGATGGAGACACAGGTCAAGAGATAGAACAGAGAATCCAGAAACTGACCCCATACACAAGCATCCTCACCCAACTTCTGATAATGACATATAGCCAACCTAACAGAAAAAGGGATATAGTCTTTCATCAAGTGTTACTGGAACAATTAAGTGTTCGTATGCAATAGTAATCAATGAACTAAGTAATTAATTGTTTAATTAATCATTTCATTGTTTAATTAATTAAAAGAAGCCTTGACCTAAATTCATAACTTATACAAAAATTCACTCAAATGGATCATAGATGTAAGTGTAAAGTACAAAATTATAAAACTTTCATAAGAAAGGAGTGCTGTTGGTTCATTGAATCATTCAATAAATACTTTTGGAGCATTTAGAGTGAGACAACATAGTCTACACGCTGAGGATCCACTAGTGAACAAAAGGAGCAAGGATCACTGTGATCTTGGTGCTTAATAGTCCAGTGGGGGGAATGACAAAGATAATGGAAATAGAAACTATGGTAGAGAATAATGAATGGGGAAAAAAAGGGAATACATCTTGGAGAGGATATAAGAATTGGGGGAGGGGGTGTGAAATACTAGACAGGATGAAATACTAGACACAGAGGGTCCTGCTGAAAAAGGTGTCAGTTGAATAAATACCTCAAGGAAATGAGAGAACTACCTGCTGACAGGAAGGTGATCTAGGCAGAAGGACCCATGATTTCCCCAAGGCAGGAATGTGAACGTGTGTACTGATGGCAAGCAAGGAGGCCAGTATAGGCAGAGAAACGAGGATGAGAAGAAGGAGCAATAAAGAGGTGGAGGTTGTGGATCTAGGAGGAGAAAAAGAGGATGAGGGAGAGAAGGATGTAAAGACTGCCAGCAATAGACAAGGTGAAGCCAAATCTGGTCATACCTGTTCCTCCGCCTCACATTACCGGCTGCAGTTCTTTTTATTTTTTAATTGACATTTACTAAACTGTGTCTAGACCATGAAAAGCTAATTCTACTTGTAGCAACTAATTGAAGCAAGAAAATCGAACACCCTAAATGATCAATAGCAGTGTTTAAATAGGTTATGGCATGCTATGTGGCCTTTAAAATTCATAGCCCTGCAGAACATTTATGACCTAGCAAATGCTCGTATCACTAGATGACCAGAAATGGGATTCACAGCTACATAGCTAATTCTGGTTAATGCATGTACATATACCTCTTCCCTGGTGATTATACCACAGTGTTAGAGGTGCTTACCTCCAGGGGTACCTGAATGGCTCAGTCGGTTAAGCATCTAGCTCTAGATTCCAGCTCAGTTATGATTCCACAGTGTGTGGGACCAAGCTGCATATTAGGCTCTGCACTGACAGCGTGGAGCCTGCTTATGATTTTATCTCTCTCTCCTCCCATCTCTCACTCTTGCTCATCTCTCTCTCATTCTCTCTCTCTGCCAAAAATACGTAAACATAAAGAAAGGTGTTTAGATATGCTTATCTCCAGGTGTTTGACTTATGACCATTTTTCTTTCTTCTTTTTTTAATTTTCTAACTTTTCTGCAATAAACTTTAAGACTACCATAATCATAAAATAACGTTTCAAATAAATGATTCAGTCTAGTATCATTTAAATAAATAAAGTGTTTCAATTCATAAATTTATTAGTTACATTCAACATATCAAGGATAGTTTCAAATAGTCCAGTGTTAACGTTGCTAAGGTCTAGATTACAATGGGAGTCTAGGGATACCTGGGTAGCTGAGTCAGCTGAGTGTCCAACTTCTGCTCAGGTCATGATCTCACAATTTGTGAATACAAGCACCACACCAGACTCAGTGCTATCAGCATAAAACTCACTTTGGATCATCTGTTCCCTCTGTTTGCCCCTTCTCTGTTTGTGCTCTCTCTGTCTCAAAATCAACATTATTATTTTTTTATTGTTTTATTTTTTTAATGTTGATGTATTTTTAAGAGAGAGAGAGAGAAAGAGTAAAAGCCGGGAGAGAGAGAGAGAGAGAGATAGAGAGAGAGAGAGAGAGAGAGACAGAGACAGAGACAGAGAGAGACAGAGAGAAAATCCAAAATCCAAATCCGATTCCGGGCTGAAACTCACAGACTGTGAGATCATGACCTGACCTGAAGGCAGATGCTTGACCAATTGAGCCACACAGGAGTCCATAAAATCTGTGAGTTTATAAGAAATTACATTTGTTTGAAAATCATATAATTGGCTTTACACCTTATGCTATTGTCTTTAGGAAAGATTTTAGTGAACAGATTCATCAACCCACTTACTCTAATTAATATATTTACTTCCAAAATATCATCTTCAGTGGGTCTGCTCCAGGACCACATCATATTAAACACGAACAAACAAGCAAGCAAGCAAGCAAACAAACAGACAGGCAAAGAAACAAACAAAACAAGAACTAGTAGCAATCATGACGCATAATGATCCATCCCACTGTCAACTTTTGTTACTATTTTTTTGGCCAAAGAGCTTATTTCAAAGGATTCTATTGCTTTTAATATAGATGAACTTCTGCAATTAGTTCAGCATATAGGTTTGAGGACATACTGAAAATGTAAAGGAAATACATAAGTTTATATTGTATAACCTTAGGCCTCTAACTTCCATGAAACTCCAAAAGGAGGACATTACAAGCACCATGAATTCTCTCCCTGCATTCACTCCCCATTCCTGCTCCATATCCCTTCCTCAACGTAATCAATATCCTGACTTTGAGCAACAGATTAAATTAGTCCATGTTTGAATTTTATAAAAATATAATGGAATAATATGCATTTCTTTAGGTCTGGCTTCTTCCGTTCAACATTATAAGGCTCATTGATGTTGTTTTGGATAGATGTAACTCAGGGATTGGTACTTCCACGTTATATTCTCTTACATGATTATTTAACAATTTGCGTATCCATTCTTCTGTTGATTCACATTTGGAATGTATGTTTCCATACTGTACTTATTATACGGAAGACTGCTATGAACATTTCCCTTTTACTGTGCTCAACATGAAGCGTATCTACTACAGCGCATTAATGTTTAGTTAGCTGCCTTGTCCTTAAACCCTGGCTGTACATCAGAATCACCCTGATGTCTGGATGTCAGTTCCACAGATCATTCTAATTTGAGCTTGGGTTAAGAACCACTAGGGTAGATGTTGAAATCCCCAGACAAAAGGAGGAGATGAATCCAGTTTAAGGAATTCTCAATGGGTTCCTCTTTCTGGACAATAAAATGCAATGTAAAAATTATTTTGTGGGCATACTGACATCACTTTTCTCCCCCTCCCCCTCTCCCTACCCCTCACCCTCCCACTCTTTCTTCTTCTTCTTCTTCTTCTTCTTCTTCTTCTTCTTCTTCTTCTTCTTCCTTCTTCTTCTTCTTCTTCTTCTTCTTCTTCTTCTTCTTCTTCTTCTTCTTCTTCTTCTTCTTCTCCTCCTCCTCCTCCTCCTCCTCCTCCTCCTCCTCCTCCTCCTCCTTCTTCTTCTTCTTCTTCTTCTTCTTCTTCTTCTTCTTCTTCTTCTTCTTCTTCTTCTTCTTCTTCTTCTTCTTCTTCTTCTTCCTCTTCTTCTTCTTCCTCCTCCACTCCTTCTTCTCCTTCTTCTTCTTCTTCTTCTTCTTCTTCTTCTTCTTCTTCTTCTTCTTCTTCTTCTTCTTCTTCTTCTTCTCCTTCTTCTTCTTCTTCTTCCTCTTCTTCTTCTTCTTCCTCCTCCTCCTCCACTCCTTCTTCTTCTTCTTCTTCTTCTTCTCCTTCTTCTTCTTCTTCTTCTTCTTCTTCTTCTTCTTCTTCTTCTTCTTCTTCTTCTTCTTCTTCTTCTTCCTCTTCTTTCTTCTTCTTCTTTTTTCATAAAGCTCCTACACATAAAGACTACATATAGGTTTTAAGAGACTCTGCATGGCTTCCATAATATGTTGAAATTACCCCAAATTCTCAAAGGAAACGTCTTTAGACATGTTTTAAAAATATGTGTTCCATGATACGGCACACTTGAGTGGGAGATTAGGGTATCAAATATCTAGACATACCGTAGTTTGCTATCCCAGCTCTATAAATACTGAGACTGGAAAAGGCAAGAGGTAATTTTCCATGGTACAGACAAAGACAGAATTAAATGAGATCTCCTTACTAGTAACTGTTACAACTGAAAATTTAGTTGGTGCTGTTTAATTTTCTAGTTTTCTGAAACTGCTTTTTGGATTCATGCCCAGAATCTGTCTTGATGAATATATGTCAGAGAATGAAAGCCAAAAACGAAAAATGTGACTCTAGAAAGTACTGCAACAGTTAAATTGAGGTATCACAAAACTCTGAAAACACGTTCTTCAAGTTCAGTCTCCAATATGCATTGAGAGCTAGGAAAACAGAGGTCATGATATAACTCTTTTGTGAAACGTGAATATATGTGCAGTAACTTATTGTTTTTGTGAAGTTAGGTAATTGCCTTTAGTTTGTGATGTAAACATTGTTTCAAGGTTGCACTTGAATCCGAAAATTCGTTCAGCAGACTCCCCTCCCACCTGATATGACGTTGACTCCACCACTTCACCAAGAAAGATTTCTAAACTTTGACCATGTTTGAGTGTTTATAAAAGTTTCCTGAAGGGGCGCCTGGGTGGCGCAGTCGGTTAAGCGTCCGACTTCAGCCAGGTCACGATCTCGCAGTCCGTGAGTTCGAGCCCCGAGTCAGGTTCTGGGCTGATGGCTCAGAGCCTGGAGCCTGTTTCTGATTCTGTGTCTCCCTCTCTCTCTGACCCTCCCCCGTTCATGCTCTGTCTCTCTCTGTCCCCCAAAAAAAAAAAAAAAAAAAAAGTTTCTGGAAGCATGGAAGACCTCATCTTTGCCTTCAAGAAACTTACAATATTTGAGGGTAGAAAAAACTCAAACACCATGCAAAACACAGTAAGACTTCAAGGTCAAGTTTCATGTATCAGGAGAAGTCCAGTGAGCTGAGTTGATCAGTAAAGGCATCTCAGAGGCATAGCACAAAGAATCTTAAAGGATGACCAAATTTCTAGCTGGCAGGCAGAAAGGAGAAGGACAAAGGAGACAAAAGCAAATGTGTGGGGAAAAAAGGAGGGGCAGGCATTCCAAGAAGAGTGAGAACAACTCTGTTTGAGTTTGCGGTTCCTCTACAACAGTGGCCATTAAGTATTTGTGACGATGACCAGGACTGGGTAGAAGATGAGGTACCTACATCACCCATCAATTCCATAATCTTATGTAAGAAGGTCTTGTTGACAGCGAAGAATTGGAGACCATCAGTTAGAACATCCAGATGGTAATAACGAAGCAATTCGGTAGACACAAAACAACGAAAAGTTAAAATTCTAAGCAAACTTCTGTAAGTATGTGAATTAATACCCAATCAATAAGCAATTGAAATCCATGACCAACTTAAGACCCCTCTTGTGTCTCTCTGTTAATGGGACATTGTCTTCAGTTGCTATAGAGGGAAGGAGACTCATTGTCAGTCGCCCCCTCCTCAACGTCTTTCCTGTGATCCATTCAGCGGCAGGGGTTCTCAACTCCACCTCCAACGTATGCCAAGCCAGCTAGTTTCTCAACACCTTCTGCCTACTCTCCATTTTCGTTCTTATCCCCATGCTGCCTTTCCCTTCCAACCAAAATCCCAGTTCATTCTTTTCACTGCGTCAGGAATGCAATCCAAAAATCCTGAATCTGAGCAGTTCATTCCTCTGCTTAAAACAACCCTCTAGTCTCCACTCTACTCAAAATGACACATAGAATCTGTAACGTGACCACCAGACGTTGGCAGTCCTGCCTTGTCACCCCTCTAATGACATCTTTCCTCATTCTCCTTTCATTAGGTGATTGGGACCATCTCTTCTCCTGGTTTCTTAAATTAGACCCACGTAGGTTCCTCTTAGGATGCATTTTGTGTTCGTTAGTTAGCTTACCATTCTTGCTATGGGTCCAAGTTTGAATAAGGACTTTTCTCCCCAAGAAACCTTTGTTGGCCAATCCTCTAATTGACATCTTGTCCTCTGTGTCATTCCTTCTGATAACATTTAGTCTTTTATTTAACAGCATTTGCCACAAGTTGTAATTACACATGTACCTTTTGTAGCTGAGGTTTGAAAGATCCTGAATTTATGGAGCATGCATGGTTGATTATCACTGTGTACTTGAACCTAATAGTACCTGACACCTAAGGTGCTCGTTATGTATATACATACATACATATGTATATATGTATATCTACAGTGTCTGAAATAGGGGACTTTTAAGTATCTCCCGGTGTGCTTGACTGCAATACACATTCAAGTCTTCGATAATCTCTACCTCCAAATTTAGTATTCATATACAAAAAAGGGAAGGGTCAACTCCTCAAGAATAGGAAAAACAGTTTGCCTCATTGATAGCTTCTATGGTGTAGCTTACATTTTGACCTACAAAAGACCCCACCCTGGAGATACAGTTAGCATGGATGTAGTGACAACTATGAGGAAATCGAAACAAAATACAGTGTTTATTGAGTGTAATGTGCCAGGATTTTTTCCACACGTTTTACAGGCATTACCAATAATCTCACAACTATCCTGAACACAGGCGTTATACTTGCCCTTTACAAATTGGAAAAGCAAACTCTGAGGTATCATTTGCCTACAATCTAAGATCTGGCTGGTAGAAGAAATTGATGTGGCCAGGTAACTTAAAAAATCCACAATTTTGCCCAAGGTAACCTCTGGGAAATCAGAAAATGAGGGGCTTTCGTAAGTGCAGCTGCCCAGAGCCTTTCGGAGGAACCGTCTGTGTGGAGCCCAGGCTTTGGCGCCATCACATCTCCAGGATCTCACTACCAGGAGAAACCCCCATTGTTGGGAAGGGCAGGAACATCCATCCATGGCAACTTAAGGTGTTTTAACCCCTGTCAAGATAGTGCAAACCTCCAATTACTTCATTCAGTACTTCAAAGAGCAAATCAAAGCACACCTCGTGGGATTTTCAAACATCACTCTGAGATGAGAAATCAAACAACGAAAGTCATAGCAACGCAAAGCAAGTAACACTTTCCAAAACACACCTCCAGAAGGGCCAGGCCATGGAGAGGGGATGTGCCCACTTTAATGTAGCAGTGCTCTCAAGTGCAGAGCACATAAAACAAAACAAAAGAAAACAACACAACAACAAAAACAAAAACGTTAAAACACATAAGGAATAGAAAACTATCCACAATGATGAAACCGAAGAATTCCTGTCAGACGAAATTCCAGGAAGAAGTGACCGTTAAAGAATTGATCAAAATAGATAAAAGCAGTATAACCGCAAGAATTTAGAATAATTGTCATAAGATTTATCACTGGGCTTCAAAAAAGGCATAGAAGACAACAGAGAATTTAGTATTGCAGTGATAAAAGAACTAAAACGTAGCCATGGTTAATTAAAAAGGCAATGACATAGAGATTGATTTTAATCACTGATACAAAAAGAGATAAGCTGGAAACTTGGATGTCTACTACACAAGTTAATAGTTATGAGATTGTAGCAAAAGCTAATTGTAAAAAAAAACTAGTGAATAATGAAAAGGAGAAAGCTAAAATGTCAAGGTTTAAATATCTAGCATGAGCCGTACAGCTGTATAGTTGTTTAAAATTCTAGGATATCAAATAATAGTATGTGATAGCCATGGTAACACAGACAAAGTTCACCATTTCTACCTTTGCTCTTCTACATGTGGAGTAATACGTTATTGGGTCTTATAGAATATCTGAAAAAATGAATAGTAAAAATTAAAAAGTTTTTGAAAGTATATTTTGCTAGTGAGTTTGTCATGTCAAACAAAGTTATAAGTAGGTATTATTTCCAAACCCTATTCACGTGCACTCTTATTATGGCTAGACTCCATAAAAAGTTATTGCACAATTGCAATAAACATGATTACCAGTGCTATCTGTATTTTTTTTAAATTCCATTTGTTCATTTATTTGAAAGCCAGAATAGATCATGGAGAATGTACCCTCTAGGTTCTGGATTCTCTCCTTGATTCCAAATGTCTTATTTGGGCTGCTACCATAAAGACAGTAAAACAATATTATCTGTACAATGAACATGTAAACTTTAGTACACCTCACTAGTATTGCAATTTTGCTGATTAGCATATGTGTTTACAAATACACTCGTGTGCACTGGGTGAAGTTAGATGTTTCATACTTCTATCCATATCATGAGGAATTCAATATATTTTAAAGAGTTAGATACAAGTTACCAAACCTAATGTGGGATAACATGCAAAGTTCTTGCTTATTTCTCACTTATTGTGCAATTATGAAGTTACCATAGAGCCCAAAGGGTAAATTCTTTTTAACTACACTTAACTGAACATATATCACTGAAAGTCAAACTTTGGCCTTTCAAAGATGACATGAGACTGAACACGGAAAACCCAAAAGACTCCATGAAAAAGCTGCTAGATCTGATACATGAATTGACCGAACTCACAGGATACAAAATCAATGTAAAGAAACTGGTTGAATTTCTATACACCAATAAGGAAGCAACAGAAAGAGAAGTCAAGAAATCAATGCCAATTACAATTTCAACAAGAACCCTAAAATACCTAGCAAGAAACCTAACCAAAGATGTAAAAGATCTGTACGGTGAAAAGTATAGAAAAATGTATAAAGGGAAATGATGAAGACACAACAAAATCAGAAAACAAACAAACAAACAAACAATCCATGCCTATAGAGTGGAAGAATGAATAGTGTTAAAATGTCAATACTACCCAAAGAAATCTACACATTTAATGCAATACCAATCAAAATTGTACCAACATTCTTCTCCACACTAGAGTAAGCAATCTGAAAATTGGCACGGAACAACCAAAGAACCTGAGTACTCAAACTTATATTGAAAAAAGAAAGCCAAAGTGGGAGGCAGCCCAGACTTCCCCTTTCCTATGGAGCTGTAAACATCAAGATAGTATGACATTGGCACAGAAACAGGCACATTAACCAATGAAACAGAATAGAGAACCCAAAAGGGGCCCCACAAATGTATGGTGAACTAATCTTTGACAAAGCTGGAAAGAGAATCCAATGCATAGAAGACAGTCTCTTTACAAGTGGTGCTGGGAGAACTGAACAGCAACATGATGAAGAATCAACTAGATGACTTTCTTACAACGTGCACAAAAATAAATGCAAAATGGATGAAAGACTTAAATGTAGACAGGAAACCATCAAAACACTAGAGGAGAAAAGAGGAAAAAAACCCTTTGACCTCAACTGCAGCCATTTCTTCTTTGGCATGTCTCAAAAGACATGGAAATGAGAAGCTAAAATGAATTATCATGACCTGGTGAAGATAAAAATCTTCTGCACTGCAAAGGAAACAACCAGCCAAATTAAAAGGCAACCGATGGAAGGAGTGAAGATATTTGCGAATGACATATTGGCAAAGGGTTAGTATACAAAATGTATAAAGAACTTACCCAAGTCACACCTGGAAAATGTAATACAGTGAAAAAATGGGCAGAAGACATGAATAGACACTTTTCCAAAGGAGACATCCAGATGGCCCACAGACACATTAAAAGATGCTCAACATCACTCATCATCAGGAAAATACAAATCAAAGCCACACTGAGATACCACCTCACACTAGTCAGTGTGGCTAAAATGAGCAACTCAGGAAACCACAGATGCTGGCGAGCATATGGAGAAAGAGTAACCCTCTCTCACTGTTGGTGGGAAAGGAAACTGGTGCACCACTGTAAGCATGAAACCTACGGACATCACAATGACTCTGAACGCATATCTTTCCCTGATAACACTGAATTTCAATGGACTAAATGCTCCAACCAAACAACATAGCATATCAGAATGGATAGAAAAAACAAAAACAAAACACAAAACAAGACCCATCTCTTTGCTTTCTACAAGAGACTGATTTTAGACATGAGGACACCTTCATATTGAAAGGGAGGGGATGGAGAACTATCTATCATGCTACTGGAGGTCAAAAGAAACCTGGAGTAGCCAACTTATATCATACAAAGTAGAGTTTAAATTAAAGGCTGTAACAAGAGATGACGAAGAGCTTTTTATATTAACTTCAGGGTCTCTCCATCAGGAAGAGCTGAACATTTTAAATGTCTACACACCAAATTGGGAGACACAAAAATATATAAAACAATTAATTAAAAATATACAGAACCTTGTTGATAAGAATGTGGTAATTTCAGGGACATTAAATTAACCACAGAAAAAAGGATGGAAAATCTCCAAAAGCATAGAGGTTAAAAAACATCCCACTAACGAATAAGTGGGTCAACCAGGCAATTTGAGAAGAAATTAAAAGATATAAGGAAACAAATGAAAACGAAATACAACAATGCAAACCCTTCGGGATGCAGCAAGGGCAGTCCTGGCAGGGAACAACAAAACAAAACAAAACAAAACAAAACAAAACAAAACAAAACAAAACAAAACAACAACAACAACAACAACAAGAAACATTGCTATCCAGGCCTATCTCAAGAAAGAAGAAACATCCCCAATACAAAATCTAACAGCACACGTAAAGGAACTAGAAGCAGAAGAGCAAGGCACCCCAAACTGAGCAGAAAAAGAGAAATAATAAAGATCATAGCAGAAATAAACAATATGGAGTCTACAGGAAAACAGTAGAACACATCAATGAAACCAAGAGTTGTGTTTTTGAGAAAATACACAAAAGTGATAAACGTCTAGCCTGGCTTCTCAAAAAGAAAAGAGAGGGGACCCAAATAGGTCAAATCATGAATGAAAATGGAATTATTACAACGAATCCCTCAGAAATTCAAGCAATCATCAGGAAACAGTATAAAATCTTCTATGCCAACAAACTGCACAACCCGGAAGAAATGGACAAATGCCTCCATACCCACACACTTCCAAAATTCAAATGGGAAGAAATAGAAAATGTGTATGGACCCTTAACTAGTGAGGAAATTGAATCAGTTATCAAAAATATCCCAATAAATAAGAGTCCTAGACCAGGTGGCTTCCCTGGCGAATTCTAGCAGAGATTTAAAGTAGAGATAATAGCTATCCTTCCCAAGCTGTTCCAAAAAATGGAAATGAAAGCAAAACTTCCAGACTCATTGTATGAAGCCAGCATTACTTTGCTTCCCAAATGAGAGACACAGAAAAAAAGGAGAATTACAGGCCAAATCCCTGATGAATAGGGGTGCAAAAATTCTCAACAAGATACTAACAGATCACGTTCAATAGCATATAGAAAGTATTATTCAACACGATCAAGTGGGATTCATTCCTGCCCTGCAGGGCTAGTGCCATCTTCACAAATTAATCAATGTACTATATGACATTAATAAAAGAAAAGATAAGAACCATAGTACACTGTCAATAGATGCAGAAAAAAGTATTTGAGAAAATACAGCTTCCTTACTTAATACAAACCCTCTAGAAAATTGGGATAGAAGGAACATACTTTAAACATCATAAAAGCCATTTATGAGAAGCCCACAGTAAATATCGTCCTCAATGGGGAAAAACTGAGACCATTCCGCCTGAGATCAGGAACAAGATACAGATGTCCAATATCACCCCCGTTGTTGAACATAGTGTTGGAAGTCTTAGCATCAGTAATCAGACAGTAAATGAAATTAAAGGTGTCATCATTTGCAACGATGAATTCAAACTTCCACTTTTGCAGATAACATGACACTATACATGGAAAATCCGACAGACTCCACCAAAAGTCCTCTAGCATTGATACATGAATTTAGCAATGGTGCAGGGTACAAAATCAATGTACAGAAATTGGTTGCGTTTTATACACCAATAATGAAGCAACAGAAAGAGAAATAAAGAAACAGATCCAATTTACAATGCTCCAACAGTCAAAAAATACCTAGGAATAAACCTAACCAAAGATGTAAAAGATCTGTATGCTGAAAACAATAGAAAGCTTGTGAAGGATATTGAAGAAGATACAGAGAAAGTGAAAAACCTCCCATGCTCGTGGATTGGAAGAATAAATATTGATGACATGTCAATACGACCAAACACAGTCCTCATATTATATGCAGCCCCAATCACATTGCACCAGCATTCTTCTCCAAGCTGGAACAAGCAATCATAAAATGTGTATGGAAACACAAAAGACCCTGAATAGCCAAAGTAATACTGAAGAAGAAAACCAAAGTGAGAGGCACCACAATGCCAGACTTTAGCCACTACCACAAAGCTATAACCATCAAGACAGCATGGTATTGGCACAGAAACAAATACATAGACTTAATGGCATAGAATAGAGACCCCAGAACTGGACCCACATACGTATGGCCAACTAATCTTTGACAGAGCAGGAAAGAATATCCAATGGATAAAAAGACAGTCTCTTAAATGGCGCTGAGAGAAGTGGACAGCAACATGCAGAAGAATGAAACTAGACCACTTTCTTACACCACTCACAAAAATAAACTCACAATGGATGAAGGACGTGAATGTGAGACAGGAAACCATCAAACCCTTGAGGAGAAAGCAGGAAAAGTCGTCTTTGGCCTCAGCGTCAGCAAGTTCTTAGTTGAACACATCTCCAGAGGCAAGGGAACTAAAAGCAAAAATGAACCATTGAGACCTCATCGAAATAAAAATCTTCTCCACAGTGAAGGAAACAATCAACAAAACTAAAAGGCAACTGAAAGAATGGGAAAAGATGTGTGCAAAAGTCATACTGGATAATTGGCTAGTATCTAAAACCTATCAAAAGAACTCACCAACTCCACACCCGGGAAACAAATAATCCAGTGAAGAAACGGGCAGAAGACTTGAACAGACACTGTTCTAAAAAAGACATCCAGATTGTCAAGAGACACATGAAAAGATGCTCAACAGCACTCCCCATCAGTGAAATCCAAATCAAAACCGCACTGAGATACCACCTCATGCCAGTCAGAGTGGCTGATGTGAGCAAATTAGAAGACTATAGATGCTGTTGAGGATGTGGAGAAACAGGAACCCTCTTGCACTGTTGGTGGGAATGCAACCTGGTGCAGCCGCTCTGGAAAACAGTGTGGAGGTTTCTCAAATCATTAAAAATAGATCTACCCTAAGACCCAGCAATAGCACTGCTAGGAATTTACCCAAGGGGTACAGGAGTGCTGAGACATAGGGGCACATGTACCCCAATGTTTATAGCTCTACTTTCAACAACAGCCAAACTATGGAAAGACCCTAGCTGTCCATCAACTGACAAGTGGATAAAGAAGTTGTGGTTTATGTATATACAATGGAATACTACTTGGCCATGAGAAAGAATGAAATCTGGCCATTTGTGGCCACGTGGATGGAACTGGGGGGTATTATGCTACGTGAAATAAGTCAGGCAGAGAAAGACCGATACCATATGTTTTCATCCATGTGTGGATCCGGAGAAACTCAGCAGAAGACCATGGGGGAGGCGATGGGGGGAAAAAGTTATAGAGAGGGAGGGAGGCAAACCATAAGAGACTCTTCAATACTGATAACAGACTGAGGGTTGACGTGGGGTTGGGGAGAGGGGAAAGTGGGTGACGGGCATTGAGGAGGGCACCTGTTGGGATGAACACTGGGTGTTGCGTGGAAACCAATTTGAAAATAAATTACATTGAATGAAAAAGGAAATCCAGGGGTGGCTCTTACTGAATATAAGGATAGCTTTCCATTTTCAGCACTTTATGAGAGTGAGGTAGTAGTACCTTAAGCTGCGTAGATGAAAGTTTTGTTTGTGTGTTTGAGAAAAGGAGTTGAATAAAGACAGAGGCCTGTTACATGTATCACGTTAACCTTGGCAAGTTTCTCTTCTGATTGTTACCGTGACTTATCACTCTTAGTGATTCACATAGTTTGGAGTCATCCTTTCATGCGGAAGTAGATTTCAGTTGATCATGGTAGGTGGTCCTTGTAGTATTTTGTGAATGAATTGTGTATGTGGTGATGATGGATGGACTATGCTGGTTGGTTTCAAAAGCACTTACACGGACGGTGTAACACGTTTTCTACCCTTGGAATCCCATACGGTCTCTTACTACTTTGTGTATGACTTACCTGAAATATCATGAATTGGTAGGTAGTGAATAGGTTTTAGTGGCACTGAATGCCCTACTGGCCACTCACACAGAATTCGTTGACGCTTTGCTCTTAAGCACACAATGACTCGGTCTTCCCTAGGCTGCATGAAATTGAGCATGGATACTAACTAGGCAAACTGTTTGCTGCTGCTGTGAAGAACAGCTTCGTGAACTGTGAGCTGTACCAACACAGGTATGGAACCCTAAGCAAGGCACAGTATATCGGTATTCTTTGAAAGGGTAGAGTAGTTATTTCAATTTGGCTTTCAGTGCGTTGCATGACAAGGCATTTAATTAGCTAAAACCCTCTTAGAGTCATGTTTGATTGCAAGTTGTGTGTACTGTCCACCGCTAAGTGTCATTTCATGTTAGATGGAATTATTGGAGGCTGAAGCACCCGTGCATTCACCTCTAAGACAAACCTCTTGAACTCGTGAAGAATTATGGGCCTTCTCAGGTAAGATTACGTGCAGGTCTTTCTCAAGGGCATAGTCTTAAACACAGCCAAACCTAAGGCAGCTTTGGGCAGCCCACCGTGATAAGATATGCAGACATTGTGACCTCACAAAGAGCCTGGTCTCCTAGAAACTGCGGTGTAATTCTCACAGCCTGCCGCCTGATTTGGCTTCATGGTAGGAAATTCATCAGGGCCCTGCGGCGGCCGCGAGACCTGGCAAGCGCGGGCGGCCCCTAGTGGCCTCACATCCTGAGCAGCAAGAAGAAGCTGGGGGCGCTGGCCCCAGGAGGCCCTGGCCCTGGCAGCAGGGGAAGGAGCCTCTAGCGCTGCAGGAGGGGCCGCCCTGGAGGCGCCTGAGGAGAAGATGGTGTACACGCGGTGGCAGCAGCCCCCGGAGGCCTGCCTCCAGACGGGCCGGCCAGCTGCCAGGCGGAGGCGCCACGGAGCCCGGACGGTGGCGGTCGGCCAGAGGAAGATGCCGCCCCCGCCGCCGCCCTCCCGCGAAGACAGCAGCCACCGCAAGCCCATGGCCCCCGGGCCCTCCTCCGGGGGCCGCACCCTGGAGGAGAGTGGGAGGACGGCCACCCCGACGCTGACCACCTGCCCCACCATTCGCGGAGTGGACGACGTGTGGGTCGAGAGCAGCCTGGCAGAAGCGCGGCGCCAGGCGCGCCAAGTCCTGGGAGTGAACCTGGAACCCGTGGTGAGACTCCGCCGCTTCCCAGTGCCTGGGCGTGAGATGCGGGCCACCGCCGCGCGACCTCTCAGCCCCGGGACGGGTTGTGCCTGGAGGGATGAACCAGGGACAGCCGGGACCGCGTCCCCTAGTACACTTTATGGTCGAAGAAGCACCAGATGGTCCCGGCCCGCGCCCCCGGGATGCAGCGCCGCCTGCTGGGACTCCGCGGCAGCTGTGCCCCTCTGCTGCCTCCCAGCACCGGGTCTGCGGAGGGAGGAGACCCCTGGACCGCCAGGGAGGTCCCCTTTCTTCCTAACCCCAGATTGAGATGTCTCCAGGACTGTAGGGGCAGATCCATGTTCTCTCTTGTTCCCTCATTGGTCTGAAGTCGTCAGAAGAAGCCATTCCACCCCCACCCCCTCCAAACGAATTTGGTTCCATGCTTGTGTAATAAAGCTAGAATTTCCTTGCTGTTCTCCCACCTCTGGCTCCTCCCGCCTCATTTTCTTTCTTTTTTTCTTTCCTTTTTTGACTGCCACTCTTTCTGGACGAAAGATCGAATATGTGTGGAAAGTTGTTGCAATAGTTGGTATTCTCAACACCAATTGCAATAGTGGGTATTCTCAATCCCACACCTTTCTGAGTTTTAACTGGATTCCAACGCTTTGACCAAGGATACTGTCTAAGAAATTCAAGCGTATCACTGTTAATAATGTAAGGATTTGTATGGCTTTGAATGTCATGGGCTCGGTGATTACAAACCAAAAGATTCAAAGTTCAACTGTGTACACATTCTTAAGACGTTTCTAAAGATTTTATACTGAAATGTAATGTTGATGTTTACTGAACTCCTAAAAGAAATGGTAGACACTCGGAAGGTTTTGTTTAGTAAAATTAACTTGCGAAATTCATTATAAGTGGGTAAAATTGAAAATGCATTGAGAAACCACACGGTTTCTATTAAAAACCAATGAGTGAATTTCAAAAAATTATAAATAAATAAATAAATAAATAAATAAATAAATAAATAAATAACTGGTGCTGGTTATGGACATGGATGGAATCCAGTCGGAAATGACTTGGCCTTGTACCAATCTCACATACTGATCTGGGAATCTTTCCAGGATAATTTATTTTAAAATGGAAGTCACATAGTGTAAATGAGTAGGGGTAAGCGTGGTGACTAAACCTGCATACATAATAGCCGTTGGAATTCTCTGAAGTATTACTGATCTAGAGCGGTGGTACATTTTTTTGGCACCAAATAACTGGTTGAGGTTATCTTTTGGCAAAAGAGATTTTCCTCACTTGTGTTTGTCGTTGTTGTTGGATAACAGGAAATATCCACATTACCATGCATCACTCTTATAAATATCATGGCAGTTGGTTAACAGTTTTGCTCCAGGACTTTCCTTTATTATCTTATGTCCATGCACAGTTATGTTAGCAGGTATTGGTCTTTTGTTTGACAATCAAAGACCACAGGGATCAAACAGGAGAGCCACACAGAGTACTTTTCACTTTTACGATAGTGTTTATATCCTGTGGTCCAGCATGGAATTCTTGATTATCCAAGTGACCTCAGTTATTGGTGGCAGCAAGACTTAATGGTGTTTAGTCAGTGGTGCCACAGCCAGATTTTACTGCGATATCGGAAGAGCCAAGGAGTGATTTTGTACCACTATTCTTTCAAGTTTAAGTATTCTGCAATTGAACCATCCATCCCAGGCTGAAACATGACCTATTAAATCTTCCATATTACGGTTTCTCTCTGCTTGGCAGCTTTTTAGGGGAATAATGAGAGTTGTGATTTTTTTTTAAATTTTCTTTTAATATTTATTTATTTTTGAGACAGAGAGAGACAGAGCATGAATGGGAGAGGGTCAGAGAGTGAGGGAGACACAGAATCTGAAGCAGGCTCCAGGCTCCAAGCTGTCAGCACAGACCCCGATGCGGGGCTCGAACCCACGGACCGTGAGATCATGACCTGAGCCGAAGTCGGACGCTTAACCGACTGAGCCACCCAGGCGCCCTGAGAGTTGTGATTTTGACTCTTGGGCTTGTAGAGTTCAAATGGCATAGCTTCCTAATATACAGTTTCACAGTAAGCCTCATATTCTTTTTTTCACTACTCATTGATAATGTGTTGTTACAAATACTGCCACATGAGTAAATAAAAGTGAATAATTATTTAAAAGATGCAGAGGGTTAAATTATACTCGTTTCATAGGAAGCTTATATAAATTTTCGTTACTAGCTTCCATTGCCAATGGTATTTCAAATACAGAGGCTTTTCTCCCCCACCCTTCCCAAATTAACTGTTTTAGCTAATTAGCCCCTGAGGAAAAGATACATAATTGTACAACTTCCCTATTGTATATAATTGTATAATAATTAAAAATGAATCCAATGACCATATTAGAATGTAATTTCAACATATAGCTTATCGAGGTAGCTTCCCAGAGAGTTTTGAAATTAGATGTAGCTGGGAGGATAACTTTGCTCAGCACAGCTTTGAAACACAACCATTGACACCATGCAGTTATTTGAACTTAACTGAGAATCTTAGTTTTTCCCTGCTATACCTTGTTACTTTATTGCACTTGAACTTGCATTCATGCTTTGGGTTATCTGGGCTATCTGATTTCGGTTTGGATCTGAATGTCCATCCTA